>NC_048308.1:2799474-2848315 GCF_013100865.1 Trachemys scripta elegans | reverse complement strand
GGAGATTCCACCACCTCCCTAGGTAATGCATTCCAGTGCTTCACCACCCTCCTAGTGAAATAGTGTTTCCTAATATCCAACCTAGACCTCCCCCATTGCAACTTGAGACCATTGCTCCTTGTTCTGCCATCTGCCACCACTGAGAACAGCCGAGCTCCATCCTCTTTGGAACCCCCCTTCAGATATTTGAAGGCTGCTGCAAATCCCCACTCACTCTTCTCTTCTGCAGACTAAATAATCCCAGTTCCCTCAGCCTCTCCTCGTAAGTCATGTGCTCCAGCCCCCTAATCATTTTTGTTGCCCTCTGCTGGACTCTCTCCAATTTGTCCACATCCCTTCTGTAGTGGGGGGACCAAAACTGGACCATAGAAGCCAGGCCATACATCTAGATAGGAGCTAGGGACATGGACTGTCATTTTACTTAGCATTTATATGAGCCCGAAGAGCCCTAGCTGCTCACAGCTAATCTTTCCCCAGGGGCCGGTGCGGGATTATTCCCTAGTGCTGTGTGCAGGCTACTCTTAAAAGTCCAGAGCAATTGGGCTTCCACCCCTTCCTGTAGGAGACCATCCCACAGCCTTCCAGATCTCACTGCCTGAAAGTGTCTCTGAATCTTGAGCCTTAACTTCCTCTTTCTTCTTATCCCAGTCCTTTGGGTTTATAACCTGGGGTGTGCAATCATTACTTTCTCTCAAAGCCCTTCCCATGCTTGTGTAAAGGTTATCAGACACCACCCATTAACTCCTTTTGCTCTCCCCCATAAACCAAGTCCTCCAGCTCCTTAATCATAGCAGCATTGTTTGATAATTACTTAGACGTATGTTTGTGCTGCCCTTTTACTGCAGAGTTCCACACTTACATACTTGTGACTTGGCACAGGAAGGAGGAACGGTTTTTCTCCCATTCTCCCCAAAACAGGAGAAAAATTAAACGTTCAGACCTTTGGTCTGATTGGGCCCCACTAAACTGTGGGGGAAAAAAGAGGGCAATTCTGTGGTGTGTTGTACAACCCTACAGACGCCCTAGCCGGTGGAAACCCTGAAGGGATGATAGTAAGTTTTGGGTATCAGGATTTATGCCAAACATCAATAGTTTTCTACCACAAGAGTGATGCCGATTCCAAGTTACCAGGATTCTGTGAAGGATGTTGAATTGGAGTCCTGGGGTACATCCTTCCACAGAAGCTCAGGGCTGAGATCTGTCACCCTTCTGAAGAAATCCACTGGGCCCAGAGTCCCCTAAGACAGTAGATGGGTTTGACCCCTTGGCTAGTGAGTTGTAGTAAAAAAGGTGGTTGGGCCACACAGGAAAAGGATGACTTGGGCCGGATATGCCCTCTGCTTTTAGCATTTATATTGCACCCTTCATCCCCTATATACATACAGCACCTTTGTTGGGGGCCCCAGCACCCAGCGTTATCACACCGCTGCACAGGGAAGGAAAACATTGGCCAAGGACACCAGGGAAAACTTCAGCTTTTAGCTCTGGGATCTTTAATGTGCATGCCCCTTCCTGTACCCACCACCAGACTCAGGGAATAAGAGGAAGGACTGAGCTGGCCCTTCCATGTCTTGAACCTGTGGCTTTATGGTGTCTGGGTGTTTTAGATACAGTGCTTTAACCACAACCACAGCCTCTTTGGCAATAATAATAGAAGGCTTCTTTACAAGACTTCTAGGCATGAGTAACATTGTGGTGTGCAGCTGTTAGCAAAGGTAGCGGCAGACACCGTGCAGTACTTTTCAACACCTGAAGGGGGAGTAGGACTTTTGACAATTCCCTTTGGCGTTGCGACTGGAGAGCTAGACCAGAGTCCAGCTGTGCTATGTAGCCGGGTTAGGAATCACTCTGCATGCCCTCCCTCTGTAGGGGAACTGGGGCAACTGGGAGGCCCATTATCTTTTTGCTCCTGGGTGCATGTACTGCATTGTGAATAAACATGCACTGGGGCCCCAGCTGAAGAGGTGGGGCCTAAACATGCATTGTAATTCCATCAATGCCAGGACAGTGGGATACACAGAATCATTGTGCGTGTTTGGCAGCACAGTCTGCTTGGTGGTGCTTAAAAACAAACGATTAAGAAATTATTATGCTCTCTGAGTTGTGACTATTTCTGAATTGTTTATGAATCTTGACTTCTGCCGTCTTTACATGGTTAAAACATAATTAGTATTGCAGGGGATTTTTAAATTCCTGCTAGTGCAAAAATGTAAGTGTATACGCTTTAAAAAAACCAAGAACGTGGAATTAAATGTTAATAACTATCAAGACTGATAAAGATGCAAAATTGTCCCTCCCCACCCTGAATCCATAGTCACTCAGGAGTATCATGACTTACTGTGCAGTACACCATGGCCATGTGGAGCATCACAGAAGCCGCGGGGGATAGAACTCCATCTACCCTGCTCCGGAAGGACAAGTCCCTAGCATATAAATTCAAGGAGCCTCTCCATTAGATTTTATCAGTATAGGGCTTCTGACACACAGCAGAGCAGTTCTGAGTCCATTCAATAGAGGGCAATGCAATACGTACACATACTAGCCATCTCCTTACAGTTCAGCATATTAGCCTCAGCAATGTTTAGTCTCTGGCTCCACAGAGAGCTGATTGGGGTGGGAATGTGTCGTCTTCTGTATTTGGAAACCACGTGCTACCAGTTGGGTGCTAATATTTAAAGGAATATTTAAAAAATAATTTTCTAACTGCCTCTTTCCATGCAAACCCGTGCCATGCATACCTGTCAAAGTGAATGCAATTGACCATCGATCAGTGCAGTCAGTTAGAAGGTAAACCAATCTGGATACGGGAAACTGTTATAAAGGCCAATTCTCCATTCAGCCAAATTCTTACTACAGGCTTCAAAGAAGCATTTATCAACAGGGATCGAGAACAGGCTCTATCCACCAACATCGGGTGCTCTTGAGAGGAGGCATTAGGTGCACTGGAGCAATCCATGTTCAATGCCCACCTCTCCTCCTTTAATCTAAATTTACCTTGTCTCACTAATAACCTGGGACCATCACAGCTCCACCAACACGGCATGCGTGTCTCTCCTTGTCCTTTGTAACAAGAATGGAGTGGCCTTGAACCCTCACTGCTATTCCACATCCCCGAGCCCATCAGATCCCCAAGGGCTAGCTTTGTTCTTCCCTGTTAGTCACCTGCTAGTGCCCCTTGAAAGCGTTTCAGGGGCTGTCCCTAGGAGGCATGATGTAATAGCACCGCAAGGGATCATGAACAAAGAGGAGATAGATAGTGGGAGGACCAGGGTTAGGACAGGAAGAGATTTAGAGATGTTTTATTACACGTGCAGTTGATCAGGTGCTTGGATATTGCGTTGTATTTATTTCGTGGGGCTGAGCAAGGAAAGCGGAATCTATATATACACTGATAATTATAAGAGGAAGGGAGAATCGGGACAGGAGTGCGGACGACTCGTAGTCAAGCAACATCCACTAGACAAAATAGCTGCATCTGTTGTGTGGTGTAGCACAAAGCGTTTCGCCTGAATGTTGTCCTAGGATAAATGTCTGCTACTTTGAAAATCAGCCTCTTGACTTTGTGCCTGCCATTCATCTGTCAGCCGGAGACCAATGTGAACCTCGGGCCACCAGCCTGCCCCAGCCCCTCCCCGCTAACGGGATTTCTGTGATCTTGTAAGCTAGCAGGGTCCGGTGAAAGGCCTACACACGGAAGAACAGGTGCTGCGGCCCAGCACAGTGTTAGGGGATTATGTGCTATGGTGATGGGTGGGAGTAGAAAACCCTAAGCTAGGGAAAAGCAGTGTTGGTGACTCACTCATTGGCACTCTTGCTCTGAATCAGGTTTGAAATTGGGAGTGTCACTAGCATGCAGTCTAGTTTTAAAATTCCCAAAGAGGCTTCCATCACTTTCCTTAGACCTCCGTGATAGGAACCATATCCTGTCATTCAGTTTAATTTTTTCCTTTCATTATTTTGTTCCATTATACATGTGTATCACCCCAAATAATTCCTCCTCCTCCTCCTCAGTGTCTCACCCTTCAAAGATAGCTGGGCAGAGATTCTTTTAATCTCTCTATAATACCTAGCTCTTTTATAACACTTTTTATCAGCAGATCTCAAAGCACTTTACAAACAAGATCAATCCCCATTTTACAGGCGGGAAAACTGAGGCACAGAGCAGTTAAGTGAGTTGCCAGAGGTCACTCAGCAGGCCAGTGGCATAGCTAGGAATAGAACCCTAGTCTCTTAAATGCCAGTCTACTCTTCTAGCCACTAGGCCATACTGCCACTCATCAATCAATCCCTCCACCTCCTCCTCATATCTGTTGTTTTTCTCTCTACTCCCTCCTATCTGTGCAGTATCTTCTTTGTAACTAGAATAACATGACAATCTTCCCTCCAATCCCTGCCAAAAACTGAAGTGAACAAATGAGCTTTACTCCCTCGCTTGTAGGGTCAATAAACTGTCAGCACTGCCATACCAACAGGCAAAGCAAATTCCATAGCCAGGCACCCTCTGTAGAGAATGCTTTGTCCCCAAAAGGTCAAATCTAGCCACTGTTTGGGAGAGCATCCAACATGCCAAACCTGCAAAAAACAAACAAACAAACAAACAAAAAAACCCCACTGAAATTGGGCTTGTTTTTGGCTTAATTGGCTTGTGAGTTGCTTGTTGGCTTGTAGGTTGTTGCTTCTCTTTTTTTGATCAGCTCCTGGCAAGCAGGGGCAAGGGGGGGAGAGAGTCGGGTGCACAGCGGGCCCACCATAGTCCCAGACTGCACGCCGGGGGGATCTAGTCACATAGAGTGTTGGGGTTCTTAGGGATTGGCTTGTTTTAGTCTTGTTTTGAAATGGGATTAGCTTGATTTATGGCTTATTGTGAAAGTCGGGGGGCTTATTTACCGTGTGAAAGTTGGCACCTGAGAGAACATCCCATCTAATCTCAACTGCTCTGATGGCGCATTGGGAGAGAGGTGTCTCTCATGCAACCGGGACCCACATCATGTAGGACTGGTCTGTAGGAGCACTTTGGATTGCACATGGCCATTCCCTCAGTGGTCTCTGTATTATTAATACCTAGGCCAGGGGTTGGCAACCTTTCAGAAGTGGTGTGCCGAGTCTTCATTTATTCACTCTGATTTAAGGTTTTGCGTGCCAGTCATACATTTTAACATTTTTAGAAGGTCTCTTTCTATAAGTCTATAATAGATAACTAAACTATTGTTGTATGTAAAGTAAATAAGGTTTTTAAAATGTTTAAGAAGCTTCATTTCTTCATTGGTCCTGCTTTGAGCAGGGGGTTGGACTAGATGACCTCCTGAGGTCCCCTCCAACCCTGATATTCTATGATTTAAAATTAAATTAAAATGCAGAGCTCCCCGGACCGGTGGCCAGGACCTGGGCAGTATGAGGGGCACTGAAAATCAACTCGCGTGCCGCCTTTGGCACGCGTGCCATAGAGTGCCTACCCCTGACCTACGAGATGCCTTAAGAAGACATGTCCCAGTGCTCCATCATTCATTTTCCCTTAGCCACTCCCTTGCTGAGCTGGGGTCTGGACTGGCCACTGTGGATGTGAGATGACAGAAGGGTGTGGTGGCTCTGAGGTAATCTCAACTCCTTGCCCTTGGGGTTATGAAGCGGCACAAGGCCCAGCTGGATTTCCAGGGCTGTAATTATCTTGGAATGACCACACCCCATCGAGCTGGCTAATTCCCCTGAAAGGGATTATCTGTCTAAAGGAATCTAGGCTGTTGAATAAGCCCCATGCAGTCCAGGTTTCACTTGCATTGCGAAGAAAAAGCCTCTCTAAAGTGGATTTCTGAGAGGAGATCATGCCCGAGAAATGGGTGGGGCTTTGCACAAAAGGACAAATGGCTAGATACCGGAAATAGCAGCGAATCCTTCCCCTGAACGCCCTAGTGAAGAGAGAACTGAGACAGGCCAGCTGCTCCATTCTGGCCTCCCCTGTGCTTGGGGAAGGTTTCACTTCTGGTCCAATCTGGGCTGATCCTGCTGTCATTGATTTTAATGGGAGTTGAGAGCACCCAGCCCTTGCAGGAGACTCTCAGCTCCTTGCAGGACAGAGCCCTCATTCGGTCTGATCCTGCCTCAGTAAAGTCAATGGGGGCTTTGCTCTTGGTTTCAGTGGTGCAGGGGCAGCCTGTAAAAAGGTCCTGCAGCTGAGCTGTAGGCCCCCGAGCCTGCTTCTGGAGGCAAAAGGGGATGATGCCCCAGGCTCATGGCCCCTGGGCCTGCTTGGCATTTTCCCATAATGTGAACAAAATACTGGCCCAAGTAACCTGTTGTTGATATTTCCTGAGTGAGTGCATCTCCCACTGACAGCTGGGTGCACACACCTGGGGACTGGCTGGAGAAGGGGAGGGTGGGGGCAGCGTGAGATGGGGAGGGCAGAATACAGACCTAGATAGAAGAGGATAATTAATGAAGCTGCTGTCCAGTAACGGGGGCATTTCAACAAGGCCTAAGGGTGCGATTTTTCATCTGCACTCAGCATTGGCCTAACATGGCTCCTAGTGCAGTTCTACTGACGTCCATGAAAGCAGAGTTAGGATAACCTGGAGTACATTTGAAAATCGCACTCCAACCAAACACCTACCTGGGCAGCCCTGTGGACCCTAGCGTGAGAGTAAGGGCTGCTGGATTGGACCCTGAGTGCCTGCAGGATGTTCATTGTAAATGCCCACAAGCCCTCTTGCTGCTGTGTGGCGAGGAGGGCATGCTCCGTGCCACCCAAAGAGTAGGCACAAAACCACAGCCCATGCCCTTTCCATGGGGAAGGGTTAGTCTTGTAGTTAATGCATAGGCCTGGTCTCAGGTTCTATTCCTGGATCTGCCACAGACAAGCTTTCCAAATGAACCTCTGCCGTACGTATTGACAGCGCCAGTCACCATGGGCACCTGGTGCTACCACACAGGGCTCTCTCCATGCAGGGGCAGGGAGCCAGAGAGTTGCAGGAGCAGAGAAACATTCCTTCCTCCTCTGCACAAAGACGTTGGGGCAGTACGCTCCCCGTGAGGCCTAGTGCAACTGCTAAGGACGCCGGGCCCCATAGGGTGCTACTCCCTCCTGCCGCAGCATTGGCACTAAGCTGCTGCAGGCAGGAGAGGGAGTATTCCTTTGCAGGGGGTCACCCTACTGCTTGGCCCTCCAGAAGTGGCGCTTCTCAGAAGCCTCAGGGGGATGTGGGTGGCAGTGGCTCACTTAGAAAAAGGAGCGCAGGCCCTTTAGCGTCTACACAAAGCAGACAGGGCAAAACATCCCTGTCTGGATCCTTTCTCAAAGAGCAGGGTTTGCTTGGTGCCCTTGGCCAGTGCTTATTCACCAGTGTGCCGGCTGCCATTCCCCACCCCAGAGGTGGCTGCGTAGTAGTATGTATGTGTGTGTACAGCCCCAAAGCATCTTGGGCTCTCTCAGGAGGAAAAAGATAATCTAGTAAAGCCAGAAGATGTTCAGTAGAGATGGGTCTGAACAAAACACTCCCATCTCCAAGCATGCCCCTGGCCCGTAGTAGCTCTGTCATGGGTCAATGTGACAGGCTGGTTCCAAGCTTCTCCTCCCTGGGAGGAGTCAGGAACTGTCTGTGGGGATGGATCCAGGCTGTAAACGTCAGTGTTAATTATTAGTGTAAGAAGCGAAGGAGTCTGTATCTTTTTCTTACCAGGCTTCTGATTTCATTCTTCAGCTGGAGGCCAGTTCTCCGACATGTGGGCTCTGAAGCAATTTGCTGTCCAGTGTCTTTTCCACCCAATAACCATTTCCATCCTGCCCTCTTCCCCCCCAGTGCAAGATGTCTGTGAATGGGCAGCGAGGAGAGTGCTGGTGTGTGAACCCCATCACTGGGAAAGTGATCCAAGGAGCGCCCACCATTCGCGGAGACCCTGAGTGCCACCTCTTCTACACGGCACATGAACAGGAGGAGCGGGGAGCACACGCCCTGCGCACGCAATAGATGGACGCGTTCCTGCTCACTGGAGACAGCTCAGCCTGGCCCCGGTGCTGGATTTTACATGGGTTTCAGCATGTCTATTTATATTCTGAAAAAGACTGGCTTTGTGCATTGCCTGTGGCCCTCTTCTCTTGCCTTCAGCCCGCTGGGGAAGGACTGGGGTGCAGGGTGGGTTGCAAGAGGGGAAGGGGCAGAAATTGCTTTTCTTTGGTCTTTCGTGTAAAGTCAATGAGAGACAAAGCTTTGTCTTCTGTCGGCTCTGCCCCCACTGCAGCGTACTAGGTATTCGCGTGCTTCCAGAGTCACCCGCGGCCCACTAGCCCCACCACCGCAACGTGATAGCGTAGTGCAAGGGAAACAGGGCATACGCGGGAGGCCCAGGTGAAAGCCAAGCAGCCCTGTTGAATGTAGAGTCCTGAGCTCCCCGGATGTCTCCAAAGAGCCTAGGTGATAATGCTCAAAACAAGATGGATGAAAATCTCTCTTCCCTCCCCCCCCAAGACCAAAGAATGTAAATAATACACATCACCTCCTGCTCGAGTCCTGTCAACCTGTCCCGATTGCCAACCTGCTGTTTCATGAAGTGGGCTGTGGTGGTGGGGTAGGAAAGGAGGGGAATTCCTGAATGTCCCAGATGGATCACGCCAGTACACAGCTCCAATAACCCTCCTCGGGCAAGGCAAGGGAGAGAGAAAGGAAGTGAGATTGTACAGCCAGCCCCATGCATTGCCCCTGGGGCCCTATCCCCGGAGAGGCGGAGCACTTTCAGTTCTCAGAGACTTCACTGAGAGGGGATAGTTCTCGGGATCTCTCAGGACCTGGCCCTGAATTATAACCCAAATCTTAAAGATCCAGCCCCGGGGTCTGCTGGGCAATCTCACTTCTTGGGGATAGGAGCCTTACGGGTAAGGTGGGAATTAAGGGCCTGATCCTGAGAGATGCTGACCACCTGCAATTTAATTTAATTGCAAGTGCTCCGTATTTCCCAGGATCAGGCCCTACATTTTTTTAATTGAAGAAGCAAGAATTAAATTGCAGAGAGAGGAGGGCTCTTGCAGATTTAGGGTAACAATCCAGGGAGAGTCAGTCTCTCTCTCTCTCTCTCTCTTTCTAAATAGCAAAAACCCATCTAAAACCCGCACTTCCAAGCGGCTGCCAACGTCCCTCATATGTTGCAGGGAGCATCAGCCATTCAGCACACACCTTTTGTAAGTAAAGTGCAGTATATATATAGTGCTTTGGAAAGCGCCCCCACGCCCCCCATGTGCGCGCGCGTGCACACACACATACACACACACACTCTCTCTCTCTCATAGATTTAATAAACACAATTCCAGGAACTGTCGGTGATGTTGCACTGGAAGATCAGTTCCCACACTTTACTTTACACATTGATTTGTTTCTGTATGAAACACACAGAAGCCATGAGATTTTCTTTCATACCTATGACATTTGCAGGACAGTTACTAGGTCCTTACACTTAGAGTAATCCTTGGAATTTTTTAAAAATATATTCAACCAGGAAGATAAGGCATCTCCAGTGCTCGCATGTGGAAGTTGGTTCATTTCTAAGGTGGTGATTAGTTGAAAGGAAAGGAATGGGATTTAAAAGACAGGGCAAAGCATGTGGACTGCCCAGGGGGAGTTTGACTAGACTGTTGGAGCCAACTATGGCTCTGCCGGACAGGCACGCTGAAGATGGACAAGTGCTTTGGAAAAGCTTTCAGGGGGCAGAATGTCTGCTCGTGGGGAAATGTGCGGCAGCTCAGTGACTCACTGGGGAAGCAGCCACCATCCACTGAAGCATGAGAGTCATTTTGAGGCGCTCCTGTGTTATCCCGTATGCATCAGGTGCTGCCCATAGAACTGGGAGAGGGGTTAAAGCTGCACAAAATTGTTACCAGCTGAAATGAAAGGAGGGCATGTGACCTGAACTTCACTCTGCCTAACAATGTAACACACCTCTGGGCTTAGACTTTCCATTCACTTCCTTGCTGTATAGTAGTTGAACTGAAAGCGTGGTTGGCAAATCCGAGAACACCACTTGGGGTAGGAAATGAGACCAGGCGTAACAGTTCTTCTTTTGCTCTGTGAATATTTGCTGGCCAATGTAATGTACTTTTTGTGAGCTAGTTTGCAGTTAGTTACCAGTGCCTTCAATGGGTAAATATCACCTGCACTTGAACACACACACAAAGATGATCTTAGTTACCAATAACAACGGCAGACTCTTCTTAAATGCAGATGCAGCACTGTAATGGACAAAAGCATCGGGGGGCGCGGGGGGAATCACACCCAGGTTTAGCGTTGTTAATATGAACAGAAAAAAAAATTCTGGAAAGGATCAAAATGTCACATGGAAACCGCAGTGTCACAAATGTCTCAGAGAACCCCCAGCATGGGAGCTGCTCTCTGAAATTAACCCCCCAACTCATCCATCCATGAGATGAAATACGAAGATTACAAAGGGAGGGGCAGGAGTCATCTCTTCGGTCTAGTGTGTGTGTGTGTGTGTGTGTGTGTGTGTGCACGCGCGCAAAATCTAGTCGTAAAAATTGGTGCTACCTGTTTTCTGTTAACATCAAAGGGGGGTGGTTCTGCTTTTCACATAAACCTAGTGAGCATCTGATCTTGTCTGCAGTTTGTACCTTTTGTTTTGTTTAGAAATCATGATGCTTTTTTCTTTCTCTTTTGGAAAAGCTGAACTGCATAAAGTTGGAATAAATTAAAGGGTATGCCAAAAAGTGTCATCTTTTTTCCCCATCCGTTAATAGAACATGTGTTTTTGTCTGGTGCATCACACATAAATACTGGCCCATTCCCTGCTTTGTCCTACAGGTATTGTAAATATGACGCAACAGGCAGCAAGGAGACGCTGGCCATTTATTATTATTATGGGTCCCAGTTGTATATGGCGAGAACAGAGGTAGAAGTTAGCCAGCCTGCCCGATGCATTTATTCAGTGCTCCTGGCTTATACCGTTTTGAATAAAGATACGGTAAGTCTTTGGCCCTCCTAGCTGCAAAGAAGATCTTCCATGTACGAACCAAGTGTAACCCAAGGCAGTGAGCCTGTTGACAGCCTGAAACAATAGCTCTGAGAAGTGTGAACCTCTCTGCCACCCCGGCTTTCATTGAGAGGTTAACTCCAAAGTGTACGGGTGGAATTTTAAATGGCAGCATTTATTAAGTGATCATTGTGGCAGACAGACTGGGGAAGAAAGGAGGAGTGAAGGCTAGGAGGGATGGTAGTTGGGAGCTGCTGCAGGAAGGAAATACAGACCCAAAGGAGGGGAGAAAGTAATACAGGGAAAATAGAGAGAGGAGGCTGGGGAAGGAAGAGAAACAGGGCAGAAGCAGAGATTGTCTGGGTCACAACTAAGGACAACCACCTGTATTTCCCCTCAGTGGCCCAGCAATAGGGTGACCAGATAGCAAGTGTGAAAAATCAGGACCAGGGGTGGGGGGTAATAGGTGCCTAATATAAGAAAAAGCCCTGAATCTTGGGACTGTTCCTATAAAATTGGGACATCTTGTCCCCCTACCCAGCAAGAACACCCACTCATGCTTCCTGTTCCCCACCATTGCCTCTGCACAGTTCCCTGCCTTCATTGTGTTATTCCCAGCAAAGGCCAACTGCCCAAGGCTGCCTGCTTGCTTTCTCTTCAGAGATGGTTAACAAGAGTGATTGCTAGGGTTATTCGTTCCCACACTGCACTTCCTATGCAAGCCTACTTTATTCTTATGGGAAAAGCATTAGAGAGGAAACATCTTAAAACAATAAAAGAACCTACACACATGCTAATGAGCTAACCAGAGTTAACCCGGACCCTGGCATGGATTCTGGAAGGAGCAGTCCTTCAGACCCCTACCCCGGGGGGATTCCTTGTTGTTACATGTTCAGCAGGGGACAGGACTAGAAGACCTCTCAAGGTCCCTTCCTGTCCTGCACTTCTATGATTCTATCACCGCTTCAGCTCAGAACAAGCCCAATCTTATGGGGGTCCAGTCCTTCCAACTCTACCCTAACCACATCAGCCACACCATCAAGGGCTCATTCATCTGCACGTCTACTAATGTGATATATGCCATCATGTGCCAGCAATGACCCTCTGCCATGTACATTGGCCAGTCTGGACAGTCCCTCCGCAAAAGAATAAGTGGACACAAATCGGACATCAGGAATGGTAACATACATAAGCCAGTAAGTGAACACTTCAATCTCCCTGGTCATTCTATTACAGATTTGAAAGTCACTATCATTGAACAAAAAAACTTCAGAAACAAGCTTCAAAGAGAAACAGCAGAACTAAAATTCATTTGCAAATGTAACACCATTACTTTGGGTTTGAATAGGGAGTTTGGGGTGTTCAGCCCCTCAGGATCAGGGCCACTACATATTATTTGCAGAGCACCCCAGTTCTGCTTACATAAGACACCATGACCATCCAGGCCCACACCAGAGTCATCAGCAGGGACCAAACTTTGGCCCTTTAGAACAAGCCTGTATCTTATGAGTACAGTGGCAGTAGCTCTGGTACAGCTAAGTAAGGAGCAGGTTGGTAGCCTCATTGTGGGTGGCCAATTGCAGGGTCTGTGATGCAGACCCTAAACCAGTGGTTCTCAACCTATTTACCACTGTGGGCCACATCTAATTCTACATGCATGGCCCTGAGGATGTCACGTGGGCAGCAGCTGTGTGCTGATTGGGCTGCAAGTGGCCCATGGGCCACAGGTTGAGAACCATTGCCCTAAACCAATGCATTGTACTGGAGAGTTTATGGAACAAAGCAGACACTGACAATCTGAAATAACAAACAGTCCCGGGTTACCAGGGATTTGCCAGATAGGATTGTAATAACTAGATGGTTCCTGGTGCTTAGTCCTGCCTTGTGTGCAGGGGACTCGACTAGGTGACTTAGTGAGATCCCTTCCAGTCCTATGATTTTGTGGGCTGACTGAGTTTTCACATGTGTTCCAGGCAAGGCGGGGGCTATGCGCTAGAAGAGGGCCAGAGACAGTTTATTCCCTGCCCAACTCTACGCTGGTTGGCAAAGCAGGTGCGTATAGGTGACCCACTCGTTTCCAGCTCAGGCAGCGTTTGACAATGTGGGGCAGGCAGGATGTGGTCAGTAACAGGTGACTCTTAAAAGCCGATTCTGGGAACTGTCCCATTGACTTCAGAGGGAGCGGGAGCAGACCCAAATAAAGGGCGCTGCAACAGGACTCTGCTTTATGCTGCATCTGAAGAAGTGGGGTTTTTTTACCCACGAAAGCTTATGCCCAAATGAATCTGTTAGTCTTTAAGGTGCCACTGGACTCCTCGTTATTTTTGTGGCTACC
The DNA here is from genome assembly GCF_013100865.1 of Trachemys scripta elegans. Taxonomy (NCBI): domain Eukaryota; kingdom Metazoa; phylum Chordata; order Testudines; family Emydidae; genus Trachemys; species Trachemys scripta. Next base: position 2,835,018 of record NC_048308.1, on the reverse strand, counting down.
GACTAACACGGCTAGTTCTCTGACGCTTTATTCTTGTGTCAGGGCTACCCTCTGAACGCTGGCGGAGTGAGACCACACTAGTACACTCACCAGCGCTACTGTTACTTATTCAGTGATGCCCAAGTACAGATTTTTGCAAACCAACCCCAGAGCTGCCAGTGTGTGGCTGGTGCCTTCGCAGGGCTGTCAGCCACTGATCATTTCCTGTTCCCTTTGGTGGGATCACTCACTACATAGACGGGGCTTAACCTATCGTTTTGTTCCTCATTGTGCTCTGGACTTCAACAGAGAGGGTCAGTGGCTAGGGCGCTAGGCTAAAGTTCAATCCCTGCTCTGTCGCACACGTCCTGGCAAGTCGTTGTCTCTCTCTGTGCCTCAGTGTGCCATCTGTAAAATGGGGCTACTAGCCAGCCCGTCGCTCACCGGGGTGTTGGGAAGCTAAATGCATAAAGATGGTGAGTGCTCAGCTACTACGGTAATAGGGCCCAGATATTAAGTACTTACACTCTATAGAAACCTCTGCTAGGCTGCTATGACGCGGGGCTGGAGGGTGAAGACAAGGCTGAGTTTAGCTCTACTATGTTAAAGCAGCTTGATGAGAGACTGGGGAAGAAGGAGGATCCCCAGACAGCTACTACAGGAGGCGCTTTCTGTTCAAATGCCAACCAGCCTGCAGGTGGATGGGAGTCGGGGCCACCCACCCACATTGCACCGGGCATTATGGGACAGGCTTGCCCCCAAGTAGCAAGTTGCTGGAATTGTGTCAGCAGTGCTGCCGTAGCCATGTTGGTCCCAGGATATTAGAGAGCCAAAGTGGGTGAGGGCATATCTTTTATTGGGTTGGTGAAAGAGACACGCTTTCGAGCTTATCCAAAACTCTTTTTCCAGCCTGGAATCATGGCAGGCCTGAGCTGTCTGGAAAGATCAACAGAAGGGTCAGTACCGCTGAGATCTAGGCAGGTGTCAGTCAACGTCAGGTCGAAATGCCGAGGTAACGTTCGCTCTCCCTGCAGCGTTACATGGATACAAGTCGCTAGCACTTCCTGTCCCAAGTTGTGTGTAGTACGGGCCGTGCGCGCTTAAACAGCTGCTGTGTTCCACATCAGAGCTGGGTGCAGTGATGGGTGACGGTTGTAGGAGTGGGGTGTGGGATGTGTGTGTTTGTGTGTGTGTGTGCTATTAAACAGCTGCTGTGTTCCACATCAGAGCTGGGTTCAGTGATTGGTGACGGTTGTAGGAGAGAGAGAGAGACAGAGAGAGTGAGTGTGTGTGTGTGTGCGCGCACGCGCGCGCTATTAAACAGCTGCTGTGTTCCACATCAGAGCTGGGTGCAGTGATGGGTGACGGCTGTAGGGGTGGGGTGTGGGGTGTGTGTGTGTGTTAATACAAATATATTATCTCCTTGTATTGTTGTGAAACTGGCAAATAAACAGCCAGGACCCCACCTGCTGAGACTATAGCGTCAGAGCCAGAGAAGACACATCTTCGCAACTGACATGGTTTCTTTTTAATTAATTTGCACTTATTAGCAGCACAGCCTTAACTCTTCTAGAAAGTGCCCTGGGACTTGTAATACCTGCAGTTGGCCAGGAGTTTACTTGCCAACCACCACCACCACGTGCAGCTGCAAAGGAAACCCCAACTCAGTGGAAGGGGCAACAGCAAAGAAAACCATTGACCTAATAGTCAAAGGGACCCCACTGCCTCTCCAGCCCAACCCACCATGCGGCAAACATAGTCTTACCCTCTATAAGTCCTGCTTAGAGCCAGAGGGGAGCGACCGGGCCCCTAGGACCTGGGAGTCAGGGAGCTGATGCTAGGTAAGATGGTTGTGAATCGTGATGATGCCTTGGGGGAGTGAGGAGCTGTGAAGGATGGGGTGTGTGTGTGTGTGTGTGTGAGAGAGAGAGAGAGAGAGAGAGACACACATAACACAGTGATGGGAGGGAAATAGGAACCCACATTGCTAGAGGGTGGCAGAGGCCCATGGCCACGTCCACCTGGCTCACTGATCCAAAGAGCACAGCCCAGGGCACACCCGGCCTGGCCTGCTCTTGTGACTTTATCACCTGTCTCGCGCTATTTGGCTGCTCAGGCGTTTCTGAGTCTGAGAATGGGGTGACCAGAGTCCCGATATCTGGGGCATTTTCTTCTATAGGCTCCTATTACCCCCCACCCCGTCCCGATTTTTCACACTTGCTGTCTGGTCACCCTATGCCGGAATGGGGGCCTGCTGACTTTTCGCCATGGGGACCCGCCCCTCCTCTCCACCCCAAGGCCCTGCCCCCGCAGCCTGGAGCCAGCTGGAGCCTGGCCAGGGAGCCCAGACATCTCTGGGGCACTGCTGACCCTCCTGCTCTGGGCTGCTCCCAGCCTCCCCACCCCAGGCAGGTGGAGGGTCCATGGCTCCAGCTCTTGGCTTGGCTGGGGGCAAGGCAGGAGAGGAAGAGGCGGGCCGGGGCCTCGAGTGGAAGAGGTGGGGTGGGGGTTGCCAAGACTCTAATCGCACAAAACCGAACACGCTTGCCCCGCCCCCTACCCCGCCCCTTCTCAGAGGCCCCGCCCCTGCTCACTCCATTCCCCCCTCCCTGCGTCGCTCGCTCTCCCCCACCCTCACTCACTCGCTCATTTTCACCGGGCTGGGGAGGGTCCCTTTTCGACCGAGTGTTCCCGTTGAAAACCGGACACCTGGCAACCGTGTGGGGGCCCCCAGGGCCCCCCCACTTTTGGGAAGGCTTCGCCGCCCCTGTTCTGAGTTCGGTCCCGTTTGGCCCGTATTCAAAATGGCTGCCCTCTCCCATGACCACCCAAGCCTCTGGCTACCCTCAGCAAAATGGCTGCCATTTCCCTACAGCCTTTGCAAGTGACAGCCAGCCTGCCTTCAGCAAAGATGGCCACTGGCTCCCCTTGTTTCCCGGGGGGCTGAAGCCGGCCTGCCCTCAAGGCAAATAGTGGCTCCCTGTGAAGGGCAGGCAGAGGCCAGGGGAATATAAAGAGGCAGAGAGTGAGCCTGTCGGCCAGCAGGTTCGGGAGGCTGGGGGGTGGGAGCAGGACAGGAAGGTGTCAGGGAATGAGGGAGGCAGGTTGATTGAGGGCGTGCAGGGGATGGTGTGTGTGTCGGGGGGGGGGGCAAAGATGGAGCCAGTGGCACCAATTAGTGGGGTGGGGGATGATTGCCCCACCAAGACTTTCCCCCTTGTGCGGGCAAAGTCCCATAGGCCACAAAGCCAGGCAGGTGGCTGTGGCCTGACCACATTTAAGCAGGGGGTCCTGCACTAAATCAGTATAGCTGCTACCGGCGTGGTCCCGAGCATCGCGCCGGCTGGCTGGTGCCAACGCCTCTGAAATGTGAGGCCAGGCCAAACGATGCTGGGACCTGGCGCCCGGAGAGCCGGGGAGTCCAGCCAGAATCGACTCCTGGCACGGATCCGAGGAGGGGCCAGGAGCAGGGACCAGAACAGGGTCCCTACCATGAGGGGGGGGTAGGAACTGGAAACCCCCCTCCCACCGAAATATCGTGAAATGGTGCCATTGAGGGAGAATGTGATGGGTAGAAGGCTGGGAAGGAAAAGGGAGGGTTATACGGGGGGGGCGGGGAGAGGAAAGTGAAGGCAGGGGACTGTGGGAAAGATGGAGAGAGAGGGCCAGTGAGGCAGTTGCTAGGGATGGGTATAGCAATGGATGGCAGGGCAGCCTCCCCTCCCCCCCCCCCACGGGGCTAGGGGGCAGTGGCTACCCCGCAAGGTAAAGGAATGAGAAGGTATCAAAGAACCGCACGAGTGAAAAATCTCATGATTTGGTGGAGTCCTCACACTTGAGTTTTGAATGCTCAGGGCTGGTGACACAGCAGACATAAACGCATACATACACACACCAGCACATGTGTGCACCCATACACGTGCGTACACACCCCCCACACACACCCCCGTGCATGCATGTATCAGCTCTCTGTAGTGCATTTACAAATGAAAATACAGCCTGGCCCAAGAACCGGGGGCGGAGGGCATGGAAAACATGCGCCCGCCCAGACCTGAGGAAAAAGGATCGAAGCTAGCACTGAGCAGCAACCCCAGCCTTTCTTTGCCTTCTGCGGCTGCATCAGTCCCTGACCCCTAATGTGCTACTAGCCCAGCTGGCTCTGGTTGCCAGGGGCCGTGGTGGGGAGATGCTGGGCACAGCCGCCCCTGCTCCCTGTATGAGACATTGCACATTGGCTCCTCTGGGCTGCCCGCGTTATGGAGTCTCCTAAACAAAGGAGGGATGTGTGTGGCGGGAGGGGGGTGGGGGGGTGTCATCAGGCAGGCAGCTAGGGGTGGGGGGATGGGCTGGAGACATCTGCAGGGTCAGTGGTGGGGAGAGACCTGGTTGGGTCCCTGACAGACCCCAAAAGCCAGAGCCGGCTAGTCGGGTCTGTACGAAGTGTAGCCGTAAGGGTCATTGTCACCCTTCAGCACCTAGAAACCTTACCGTCCCGCCTTTGATTTGTGCAGGGGGTGTGCAGCACCCCTCTGCCCTCGTGTGATGGGGCTGCAAATCGGGTCGTTACATGATGTCTTTTAAGGAGAAAAGTCATACTGGAGACAGGCGCCAGGCTCACCGCACGGGCGGGAAGGCTCGGCGTGTCTGGTTAGTCACAGACCAGGGCCAGCAGCAGGCCCAGTGCCACACGTGTGAGTGAGCGAGCGAGAGGAACTGCTGGAGGTCTGATGAGGCCTGGGCCAGAGCAAGCCAAAGGGAATGTGCTTCACGGGTCAACCCTGAGAGATGTCCTCCTCCCTGCAGGCCAAGGGAGCAGGAGGGACAAAGCCAGCTGCAGCTCCCCTCCATCCTGCTGCACCAAGGGGCACCACCCTGTCCCGGCGGGGGACGGGGGGGACGGGGACGGACATGCATCCTGCTGGATGGTGGTGGTGGTGAGGGGCGCGTGGGCTTCAGGGGAGCCAGTGGGGCCTGGTCACTGCTCAATGCCACCTTGGAACTAGTGTCCATGGGTCTGGACATGCAGCTGGGTTACAACGACACACCACCCCCACCCGGTGGCAGAGAGTCAGTACTGCAGCCTCCCACTCGCATCCTGGGGAAACTTAAAAACTCGGGCTGCTGTTTGGTCTTTGTGTCTGGCGATGTCTTGGTCTCGTCTGCTCAGGCCTGGCTGCCGGAAGGGCGGCCTCCTGCGGCCCAAACAAGGTGACTCCCATACAGCGATCACACAGCATGAACAGGTGATGCGGTTTGACGCCCACCCATGGGCGGTAGAGCTGGAGGGATAAGTCTGGTTTGCAGCCCACGCTTCCCCTCCCAAAAGCTGTGTAAAGACCAGACCTCCTTCACAGCAACTGGGGCCTTGGAAAGGCGAGATTATTCCCTGGATGTGTGCAGTGTGACTTAGTCTGTTTTTTTAACGGCACTTTCAATGAGGACTCACCCTTTTGGATCTAGAATATGCTCTTGCTTGGGCGTCCTCCCTGAGCTGGGCTGCATCTGCAAACCATGGCAGGACGTGCTGCTCCTGTAGCCCATAAGGCAGCGTTCCCATGGCTGCACGTGTGCAATTAGTGGCTTGCCTCAGTGTCGCATGCTCCGTATAGTCAGGGCGTTGGGCTGGGGCTGTGGGTGGGCATGTGACCCCACAAAACTCTGCCTAACTCACTTAGATAAGGCACAGTCTTGCCTCACTCTCTGTGCTGCTCTAATGGACGCTGTGTGTTGCAGCTGCTTCATTAGCGTGTGCGACACCCCTGGCGCAAGAGTCCACGAGTTCTATTCCCCGTGCTGCGCGGACCGCCAGCGCACCTCTGTGCATCCGGCCTGGGGTTGTTTGTTAGCGCCTGGCAGCGTTTCCTGTGTGGGAAACACAAGGCCTTTAGTCCCTTCCGTGTGCGGCCAGACCCACTGACCTTTGGTGACACTGGCCTGATACGCTGCCCTGTTTTTCATCCCGTTCGGATAAGGCGTCTCTCCTCAGCCTCCTCACTGGAGTAATTTAAAACTAGCCTGACCCAAGCACTGGAGAACATTCCTGCACTCCCACCAGTTCCCTTGGCCTCAGCCACAGGCACAGAACCCCTGGGCTCTGCTCTAAGCCCTGCCGCAGACTTTGGCTAGCTCCGTTAGCCACGCTGTGCCTGAGTTTCTCCTTTGGGAAACGGGGGCGCGTGATTCTGCCCGTCCTCACCAGAGGATTTGGTTGTTGCAGTTTGTGGAGGGCTGTGGAGATATAATGGCTCAGGGGGCCTTATCAGGATGTGCGGAGATTGTTATGAAGCGCTGCCTAAGGGCCCAACATGGCACAGCCATGAATGAAAAGCCCCTCCCTGCCCGCCCACCTTTGGTGGGAGGTCAATATTTCCTGCCTACTTTACAAATGGGGAAAGTAGGGCACAGAGCCATCAAAGGTCAAACTTGACTGCTTAAAGTTAGGCATCCAAGTGGAAAGCCGGCCACTGCATTAAGTGCCTAACGTGAGGACCCTAATTTGGAACATTCTGGCCTGTGGGAGGCGCCCAGCAAGCCGGCGGGAGAGTCAGGCATCGTGCCCTGGTCACATGTGGGGTATGAGGGAGCGGTGCTGCCCTCTCGTGAAAGGCTATTGCCTCTGCTAAAACACGGCCACAGACTGCAAGGGCTATCGTCCAGGGAGAGAGGCATGTGGGTTTGGGATGTGTGCTCACTCTAGTAAGCAGCCAACCCATTCTCCCCAGCAGGACGGCCTTCCGCTCATCAGGAAATGGACCGGTTACCAAACTAACCAGGAATCAGCCTCGTGAGAGCGTTTAGCAACGTCCAGCGGTGTCATAGGACGCGGAGCACCTCGGGTCTGCTCCATGCTGGCAGTTCCTGTCTTTGACAGCAGCCACTAACGAAAGCTTCAGAGGAAGACGCGGGAACCCCGGCAACTACGGGAGGAACGGCCTGGCCTAACCCCTTAAATAGTTAGACTGGCTAAAGCCTGAAGCGTGGAGCTTTATCAGCTCCTCTCATCCCTTACCGCAGTGACGCTGCTTCCAAGCCATTGTAGCACGCTCTGTTCATGCTCAGCCCCCCCTCCCCGCTGCAGACATCCACCAGGGCGTAGACCCGCGCTAACTGAATGCATAACTTTATTAAATAAATGCTTTGCCATGAGAAAAGACAAAGATCAAAGAGTAACATAAATTATACGTGGAATAAATAGTATACAGCAATCTTCACTTTTTAATAAAACGTGAGATTTGTTTTTAAAAGTACAAAACAGAGCATTAAGCTCCTCATCTGTCGTCCGTTTTTCACAAACTGCTTTTTTTTTTTTTTCCCCACCAGTACGATTATCTATATGTCTCTTTACTGGAAAAACAATAACAAAACAAAACAAAAAAAAAACAGAGCTACTGTATGTATGTAAAGCTATAAAAAGCTACCGTAAAATGTGTAGTGAGTATTGCTTAAAGATTAAAAACCAGGCAGGAATCTCGGAATCTGGTGTGTTAACAACTGTACTATAATGGTAGATAACTGCATTGTGGACGGGCTGTACCAAGGCCAGCGGGGCGGGGGGGCAAGAGGCAGTGCAGTGCACTGCACTGAACGACGAGCCAAGGTGCTGGTATGGGGAGGGCTGGAATCAAGGGGAATTGGCGCTTGTTTAAATAGACACACTCCATTAGGGAAAAAACAACCGAAAGAGAGAGTGGAAAATAGTGCAAAAATGCTCTTGTACTAGTGGTTTTAAAGTAAGACTGCCTGCTGCAGCCCAGCCGTGGAGGAGAGGAATTGTTTGAAAGCAAGGCAAGGGCATGGTGGTGAGTTATCTGAACCCTGTTAGATCCCCATTTGCTTCCCCCGCCCGCTTGGTTCATTGGCACAGACTCAGGCTAGAACAGCACCGAAAGGTGAAAGGTGCCTCAGAGCTCCCCGGGGATTAAGACTCCCGTTACTGGCGGGAGTCTTCCCGTCTGGGTTTGCTTGACCCACTATTAAAAAACCCCAAACCGCTCCCCCAAAGCAAGCTCCTTTCCTGGGGCAGGGTGGGAGGGTCACCATTTCCCGGGACGTGGCACGATCCCGCTTAGCAAATCTTAGTGCAGTTTTCAAACAGTCACGGCCCTAGGGAGTATTGACAGCCCTTCTGTGCAGCCGGGCGTCCTCCTCTCTCCGGACTCAGCCCCGGGCCCCTCCAAAGGGGACCACACAGCTGTGAGCAATGATGGCAGAGACCCACAATTCTGTGGAGGCGAAGCACCTGAGGGGCTGTGTCTCCACTGGGTTCCCAGTCCCTGGGCTGGCCCACTCAGGCTCTCGTTGTGGGGGAAGGGATCCCTATGCTGATCCCTAGTGGGGAGGGGGGATTGAACCCCCCTCCCAGTCACTGTGTGCTTGCTCGGGAACCTGGGAGCAGAAGGCCTTGGGACAGCCTGAATCTGCACCAGCCTCAATCCCCTTTCCAGGCCCTCAATGAGTGACGGCAGGCTGCAGAATGCGGGCCGATGGGCAGCTTTAATGCTTCGGGGGCGGGGTGGGGGCGCTGGGATCCCACTGGCAGCCATAACACGGGGCAATGGCTGGCTGTGCCTCCCCCCAGGGCTGAGCTCACAGACACACAGGGGATCACTTCAGCGGGGGGGGGGGGGGGGGGGGGAACTGAGGCAGAAGAGTATTGGCTTTCGGCTAGGCTGCTGCCCCAGGCCCAGGCCCAGGATTTCTATAGTTCCCCCCCCTTTCCCCACGTTGTGTACAGGGGGGGGGGATCCCAATGGAGCCACAGAGACAGTCCTTTTCTCTCCCCCCCCCACTGTAAACGCCACTGAGAGCACAGAAGTGAGGACCAAGTTCTCCCCCTGGTAAAAGCAATGGGAGCCGTGCTACTGACTGCAACGGCTTGGGCCTTAACCCTGGGGTAGCCGAGAGTCAAATTTAGACTCACCTTTGCCCCATCAACTTTTCAATAAAAGGTCTCAGGGTGCGAGCTATAAGAAACAGTTAGGAGGTGACACCTCCCTACCCCGCCCCGCCCCCCGCAGCCAGTAGCTGCCATCCGTAGCTGAGTGCAGACACGGCGAGACCACAGCCTGGCCCTGCTTTCGCAGCTTTCAAGTTTCGGGGACTAAACCCACAGCAAGACAAACAAACAAGCAAGGGCGAGAGCGCGCAAGAAGGGAGGAAGGTGGGTACTGGCCTAAAAGAGTCAGGACTCGGGGTCACTTGGGGAGGGCGCGTGGCAGAGGGACTGGCCAAGCCAGGCTGATGGGGGCACTGCCTCCCCGTGCGAGAGCTTTGCTAGCGCCGTACGTCCTCCTTTGGGGTGTACATGGCCCCTGTGCTCTCTTCTCTGCCAGCTACCCCATTCTCCAAGGCTGTGGCTCGCCTCTAATGCACACAGTGACCTCCGGAGCAAGGTGGGATCACCCCTCGTCTGCTCCTGGGGACGGGGAGCAGAGCCGGACCAGGATATAGGGGTGACTTTGGCAAACATCTTTCCATTTCCAATGGACTGACCCAGCCCACCAACGCCAAACGCCTTTGAACGTTGACCTGTTCGGGCTCCCCAGGCGGACTCGGCCGCAGCAGTGTGTGCTCATCTGTCCCTTCAAGTAGCCCAGAGCTTCCAGGACAAGCTGGAGAGATGGCCAGGGCTGCTGGGTGGCCGGGTTTTGATGCTTCCTGGGGTGGGAGTGGGGGGTGGGTCCCAATGGATGTGCTATCCGTGGCCATGCGTGGAATAAATCCAGGCCTCCTGTAACTCCACTGAGTACCCTGGGGGTGGCCCTGCATTCCCCGCACGCATTTGGCTGGCAGGGCAAGGGAAAAGTGTCGTGAGCTTTCTGCACCTCCCTGCGCTAGAGCTAGGGCTGGTGTGTGTGTGTGTGTGTGTGGAGGGGAGTCCATGGACTGTCCTGAGAACCAGGCCGTAGGTGGGCAGAGAGGGGACACATCTCACATGGCGAGACCCACGGACCTGCGCAGCCAGCCTTGCCCTGGGAAATGGCGCCACCTGGTGATAGGAGAAAGGCGTTTGAGGCGGTTTCCGCTCTCAAATCACGGCTAGTTCTGTGGTCCTGGTTCCCGGTTGCACCGCGGCCCCTCTGCACAATGCTAGGCGCTGTGTCTCCGGCTGGCCGCGGGAGGAAGGGTGGCCAGAGCACACTGCACTAGGGCCAGAGCGTAAGCCAGAGCTGCCCTGAGGCTGCCCTACCTGACCCTGGGGGCTGCCCAGCCCCAGAATACAAGGCGCCCTCTGCCCTGAGCACGTGCCTGGGGAACTGAGAATCAGGCTCCGTGAGCACGGCCTGCTCTGGTGTTGGGAGCCCGGCGGCACAGCACAGACAGGGGACGCTGGCACACACAGACTCCCTGCCAGTCTCCCATGGGGCAAAACCCTCTGCTCCGCGCAGCAAAACCAGTGGGGTAACCCCTCCCCCCACCACTGCCCAAAGCCCGGCGGGGGAGGGAGGCACTGCCCAGCCCCTGCAGCGCCAGGCTCATGCTCCTCTGGGAAGGTCGAGGAAGAAACCCCACAAGTCCCGGTCACGCAGTGGCCAGTCTAGCTCGGGGAGATTCCTTGGTTCCCTTCGATCTGCGCTAGTGTGTTGTGGGCGTCACTCAGCCTGCAGCAGGGCCCGTCCCGGCTGGCACAGGGAAGAAACCGGCGCCCTCTTCGTATCTCTAATTAGCACGCTGCCTGGGCCAGTCGTAGCTTCTGCCAGGATGGGGTGGGGGCTAGTTCTTTCAGGGGGCGCGTCCGCACACTCAGCGACGTAGCAATGGGTAGCGACAGCTTGAGCACCGGTAGTTCGCCAAAGCAGGGAGTCAGCCAAACGCCCCGTCCTCTTTGCTGCGGAGTCTCGTTGGGAGCGACCTTAACAAAGACCCTTGTCGTGGGGAAAGTGTGTGGGGGGGGAAACGGTCCCAAGAGTTAAAAAATACACAAGTCCAAAGGCTGCAGCGATCTGGCCACGCCTGAAGATGCCGTTTGAGTTGGTCAGATCAGTGGCTTCCGTGGTGTGAGTAACAACAGCCGAGGAGCTGGCCAAACAGTCCTGGCCAAGTTACGGCACCAATCCCGCAATAAACTCCGCCGGGGCCTAGGCGTCTATGGAGCTCATCGCAGGGGGAGAGACTTGACATTGGTATTTTACCATTGCAACAGAAGAAGAGAGAGGTTTGCATTTGGGCAAATGATTCTTTTGATGGGCAAGGATAATATCATTCATTTTTCCCATCATGGCAGAGGGTGGTAAAGATTTTTGAGCCCGATCCCACAGCCATTTAAGCACAGCTGTCTGTGGGACTGCACCGGTGAGTAAAGTTAGACACATGCTAAATTGTTTGCAGGATTGTGTGTGTGTGTGGGGGGGTCCTTCTGCCTGAATTTGGACGCTGATTTTCCAAACCCTTGACCTCGTGCAGGATTTTAAGCATGGGAAAAGGCCCATTCATGTCTACAGGACATAAGAACGGCCAGACTGGGTCAGACCAAAGGTCCATCTAGCCCAGTATCCTGTCTTCCGACAGCGGCCAATGCCAGGACTTCTCATGTGTGTAAAGTTAAGCACATGTGACTGCAGGATTGGAGCCAGTTTTGCAAGGCGGAAATAGAGCCGCAGGTACACACACAACATAAATTGCCACACACCGATGGCCAACAACATTTCAAAGGATTTCACTTGACAGGAAATAAGATTCCTGACACTGCTCAGGGACAACGACCCCCACGGAGCTGAAAGGTGATTGGTTATCTTTTGGCTGTTGCTTTTTTTTTTTTTTTTAAAAGGAGCCACCACTATCTTTTGCCAGCAGGAGCTGTTATCCCCTGACTCGTTTCCTAAAGAAATGCAAACCCGTTTACCACAATGTTCCAGACACCGAACGCCCAGAAAGCTGTGCATCTATCTCTACGGAGATATCAATCAAAGGGCGTTTGGCGCCAGTGGAGGATCAATATTAGCTCTGGCAGTGCCGAACAAGCCACTCGAACGCAAGGGCTGAGCGGTGGACGTGGGCCTCGACGTGGGGCTTTGTCCGGTTTTGCTGGAGACCGTTTAGAAAGTTGCTGGCTAGTCTAAAAACCAAAACAAACAAAAAAAAGACACCCCCCCCCCGTATCAACAAACCAAACCAAACCCACAATAGAAAAGCCCCCAAGTCGATGCCTACTTTGGTGCTGGCTGCGTCCCTGCATGGGGAGTCGAGAGCATTTGGGGGAGTCTGTACTGGGAAGGCGGCGCTGGTTTGACTTCTGCTTTCCTCTTCTCCATTAGCCGCCGCCGCCACGCAGGCGAGGACGGGCTGCAGATTCCGAGGTCCTCAGTTTCTTCCGTTTTTCGAAATGAGATGAAAGGGTTCGGAGTCCCGGGGCGTGGGGAGGCGTGGGGGCAGGGGGCGGGGGGACGGCGCAGGCCCTTCACTCGGTGATGCCGCTGTCGAAGCTGTGACACTGCAGGTCGCCCGCCACGTAATTGGTCCCCGGCAGCTTCAGTCCATACTTGTCCACGCACCAGCACAGCCCGCGCTTCCGCCCCCGGGACGGTTTGCACTGGGGAGGCGAGGAGAGACGCAAAGGGAGGTCAGTGGCGGGCGCGGCACGGGGAAGTAACGGCGCAGGGAGCAGAGCCCAGGGCTCAGTGCCGGGAACGAGACGCAGCCGCCACTTCTAATGGGGGCGCGACTTGGCACCAGCCCGCGACCTCGCCAAAGGCTAGCCCCATGGCTCAGGCGCTGTGCAGGACTCAGGAGAGAGCAAGGTTCGGTTCCTGGCTCTGTGCGACCTTGGGCAAGTCAGCTCAACTCTCTGGGCCTCAATTCCCACTCTGTGAAATGGGATCAGGAATCCGTCCTTTCTCCTACCCTTTGCCTGGATTCTCCGGGTGGACCATGCGCTCTGTCTCGTGTTCTCAGTGTGCAGTATGCTAGCAGAATGGACCCTCAGCCCCCCTGATTCCCAAAGCCAGGGCCTCCGGGTGCTACTGCTAACAAATGGTTCAGGGAAGATGCAGCTTCCTGCTAGCTGCTGCATGGCGTGCCTCATGACACTTGACTTGATATTACCCATCCTCCTGGGAGGTCTAAGACAGCCCACCACTAACACGACCAGAGGAACCCTGCAGGGCGCGTCTAAGGCACAGCCCTGTGGGAGAGATCCGACGAATGGACGGCCCGGTTTGTGCACACGCCTGGTGAGCCCCGGAACCCACGCCCTGGTCGCCGTTTTACATCTCAGCTGAAAGAGGGCAGCCCGAGTGGCCTGACAGCAGTGTTGCTTAGTGGCTAGTCTGCCAGGCTGAGGCTCTAGGTCAGGTTCTGTTCCTGGCAGTCACGTCACCACTCTACCCTCATTTTACAGATGGGGAAACCGAGGCACGACGCTACTGCTCTGCTTGGTGAAGTGCTTTGGCTAAGGACGGGAAATGCTGTGTAAGAGCATTAATGTCCCCGCGCACTATATTGGTTCGACACGGAGCTGGGGGGGGGAAGAGTGGCCTTGTCGTGGGGAGGGCCATGTCGGTTTCCCCTGGGGGAGCTCACCTGTTTCCTCTTGTAGAATCCCTTCCGGTCGCAGTTGGGAAGGTGAACAGCTCGGGGGATCATCCGTTCGCTGGTTTTGATCTCCTGCAGCGAGGCCTCCATCTGCCTGCGGCAAGGGCCCTGCCAGAGGAGCGAGAGGATCAGCGAGAGCCCAGCAAGCCCTGGCCCGATCACCAACCGAGAGCCAGGAATCCCGCACGCCCCACGAGTCAGTGACCCGCTGGGCTCCTGGAAGGGATGGATTTCCCCAGCGCGAGGGTAGGAGAGAGCAGGGCAAAGCCCCATCTCCTGCGTGGCAATACGGCCCCCCCACTGGGCAACTGTGCCCGTCTCTCTCAGCACCTGCTGCTGGACGCGCTAGGGGACGGGTGAGGGGAAGCCAGCACTCACCAGCTCAAACTCTTGCCTCAGCTCGGGGACGGCGACCCGGGGATGCGCCGTGTTCTCCGCCCCGCCGACGAACTTCGACAAGGTCAGCTTCTTCCTGCGGTCCTTCTTCAGGGCCTCGGCCTTGAGCTCGGAGAGGCGCCCGTGCTTGGTCCGGATCACCTTGGGCGAGTAGGTCTCCTCCGCCATCTCCGAGGTGGTCGGCTCCTCGTGCTCGCGGGATTCCCGCTCTGGAGGGGGAAGGGACAAAGCAGAGCGACTTCTCCGTGAGCTGCCCATGGAACCTGAGTGCCCGGCGCCTTCCCAGCATGCACAGGGGGAGGGCCGACTAACCCAATGAGAGCCATGCCAAGTACTGCAGCGCCTTGGGCACCATCTCCCCATAAAGGAGAGACCCTTCCTTCCGGCGCGATTCCCCATGAGGGCACCCCCCTGTGACTCTCACAAGACTCAGTCGCATTGGGTCCGGGAGTGGTCCCTATAGACACACACCACCAGGCCGCTGTGTATTGTTACATTGAACCAAGAGAGGCACAGGCACGTTACCGAATGCACACACTCTGCCTGTCACATACATGCACGGACAGACGCTGGGACGCGCAGGAGACGGGGCGTCTGTAGGACGTCTGTAGGTTTCTGCACAGTGCCTGAATCGGCTTCAGGCTGGGCGGACAAGCCATCGTCTCTTTGGGGCGTGGGGCTCAGAGGGCCAACCCCACTGTGGAGGAGATGGTGGTAGGGATGGCCTGCTTCTCTCCTGCTGGCTTTCATTTGCCCCCGGGGGCAAAATCACCACAGGGTTTGGCAGGCTTCGCTCGAGACAGCAGGTCAGGTCAGGTCTGGGGGCAGCTGCCAGGGAGATATAGGGCTCGGGAGGGGAGTTTTGGCAGAGCTGGAAGGTTCCTTTTAGGTAGCTGAACGCAGGGTCCACCCTAAAACCTCGTGTGTAGCATTGCTGGTGCAGAATGGGTGTCACGGTCCAACCCAAGGGGACTGCATGTTTGCGGTGGCTAAGTCATCCCCGTAGAGTGTATATCTAGTCTCTGCAGTGCTGGGGGATCCTTCTGGATGAGTTATTATTGGTATGATCAGTCTCAAGCTCTCTCTCTCTCTCTGTGTGTCCAAGTCATCTGCCTAAGTCATCTGCCGTTTCATCCATTGTAGTTACCCCCATATAGGCTGGGAGCCCTTCTGAACACTTTGCTCCCAGGCAATATGATTTTAACAGCTGGGATGTCAGCAGGGCTCCCGAGTGCTTATATATAGGAGTGAGCCGGTGACAGCCTATACTTAGCTGACTTGTGACCTTTAATACAGCCACTGGAGTGAAAGAGGGTTATTTCTGGGTCTCGCTGTGAATATAGCTCTCCCCTCCAGAGACACTGGAACCCTGGGCCATATTCCCACCAGGCCTGTTCTATTGTAGGGGCCCCTCTGGCAGAGGCAACAGAAAGAGACGGCAAATGCACAACACTGGGGCAGGGGACAACAGGGGGAAGGATGGAACAGAATTGTTCTGCCTCACACAGCCAGGAATACAAATATCAACCTACTTAGATGCTCTCGTGATGGTGTGTGTGTGTGTGTGTGGGGGATAAGACTCTAATTTGGTCACAATGAACCCAACATGTGCAAAGGATGATCCTCGTGCAAGGAATAAGCCTGCAGATGATCTTGGGGCAGACGGGACAAGCAGAGACACTCATTGACCTAAAGAAAATTATTTTCTGACCTAGCCCAGGTGCAGGCTAGGAAAAAGCCAACAAGGGATTTTCACCAGGACCTAATGCAACCACCTCTGGGGTGGAACATTGTGTTTAACAGCACACGACAACACCATATAGGATAGGAGGGGAAGTTTCAAGGGAGGCAGAATGTAATGGGAGTTATGTTATATTTCAGAGTGTCATTCACAGGCCCTCGGGAGTCTGTCAAGCCAGACAGCAATAAATAACGGTCCAGCAATCGCTGACCTGGGTACTTGCACTTACAGAAAGGAAGCATTTCTCCTGCTGATCAGCAGGTGGCAGCACATGCCTTTAGTTCGCACTTTAACGCAAGGCAAAACCCTGCGAAATCATCACAGGGGGTTTCATAAGGGCGGGAGGGTCTCAGTATTGGTGTGCTGGAGGGTGGCAGCTCAGCCCCTGTGCTCCCTACAGCTGTCAATCCAGGCCCCCCGCACCCACACCACCATTTCAATCAACGCCAAGTCAAACTTCTCCTCTCCCAGCTCTGAGAAAACCCAAATACACTACTTGGCAAAGTCAAGCGTCCCAGCCTAGCAGCTACTCACATGAGTTATCCAAAGCCGTGCAATGAACCTGATCACTGCTAGGCAAATCCTATTACAGCCTCTCAGGATCGTACTCAAACCCTCTGGGTTCAACAGAGCCTGATGTACCTTAGAATCATAGAATATCAGGGTTGGAAGGACCTCAGGAGGTCATCTAGTCCAACCCCCTGCTCAAAGCAGGACCAATCCCCAACTAAATCATCCCAGCCAGGGCTTTGTCAAGCCAGGCCTTCAAAACCTTTAAGGAAGGAGATTCCACCATCTCCCTAGGTAACCCATTCCAGTGCTTCACCACCCTTCTAGTGAAAAAGTTTTTCCTAATATCCAACCTAGACCTCCCCCACTGCAACTTGAGACCATCACTCCTTCTTCAGTACTGAAAGGGTTCCCATCATCCCTGCATCTAACACCTCACAACACCTGCGAGGCAGGGCAGCGTTGTTATGTCCATTGTACAGATGGGGGAACCGAGGCACAGAAATCTGCCCACGCTCACACAGGAAGTCTCTGGCAGAACAGGGAATTGACGCAAAGTCTTCCAAGTCCCAGATTTGCACCCTAACCACCAAGCCATCCTCCCTTTCTCTCATCTTGTGAGGCCCAAGGCTTATCTGTGCACTCAGGTTTTCCCAGGTGCAGACGGTGTGTGTTTTAGGGCTCACTTTGTTTGTAGGAGGAAACAAATGTATTGATTAAATAAAACATGAAAAGATCAGGCCTGGAAGAATGGGAATCAGGAGCCGGTCAGTTGCATGGTCTGTGTCTTGTCAGTCACAATGGCCAGCCAGCAGCCACTAGTGCAAGGTGTTGGGGCAGTTTTACACTGAAGTCTTCTCATTCACCAGATCATTGAAATGAATACCCTCTGCTGCCATGCTGTATTAACCATACCTACACCCTGGGCCTAAATGAGTGACGTCCCTTTATATAAAGTGACTCCCCTCACCAGGCCAACTGAAAAGCTGGGCAGAAAAGCAGCATGTACCATAGCATAACACTCCCGTCTTCAACCTCCAGCCACCCTCACTGACTGCACTAGGCATTGGATTGGGCCCACAGACCATCAGCCTGGGAAGGCAGGTAAGAAGCGAGGCGGTACAGCGCCAGATCCACTTGGTGCAGCATCCTACCTCTGGCAGTGCCCAAACCCTGATACTCCAGAGGAAGGAAGAAACCCCCCCACAATGCCCCTGGCCAACGGTGCTGTACTACTCCACGGAAGGAAACATTCTTTCTGAAAACCCAGCTGGTGTTTGGATTACACCCTGAAGAATGGGGCTTGACGGCCCTGGTCGTTTTTAGCCCAGCTCGTGTCAGTGCAGAAGCTAGTCTCATGCACCTGGGTCAGGCCACCGGACAAGGCAGAGCCGGCAGCAGAACATAGGGCAGCAGCTGGGAGTCAGGCGTGAGCACCGCAGCTCTCATTACATCTCCCAGGAACGCTTTTGAAGAGTCTTATTGCCCTCACCGTTCTCGGTCTTCCAGTCACCAGCTGCATCAGCATCGTCGGCTTTAAAAACTTCTTTTGGACATTGGGCCCAGGCACTGGTGCTCCGCTCCTGCTGGAATAATGTGTGAGCGCCAAGATCCCACGCCCACTGAATACTCAGCTAGAATAGTGGGGTATAAGCTCGGAGGGCGGGGGTGGGGGGGGGAAGAGCCAGCTGAAAACTAACATCTCTCTCCTGGTAGGCAGCCGTTTTTAGAATGAATAGTTCAGATGGAATTTTTCCTTTAAAAACATATAACCCCAATAAATCACCCTACAATAACAAAGCAGGGTGTACAGCCTGGCATTCCTGTGCAACCCTACAATAACAAACCAGGGTATGCAGCCTGGCATTCTGTGCAACCCTACAATAACAAACCAGGGTATGCAGCCTGGCATTCTGTGCAACCCTACAATAACAAACCAGGATGTGCAGCCCAGCACTCAGGTCAGCCTCCCCTACTGTCTGTACAGTGTCGGCTACAGAGATAATCATGAACTGGAAGCCTGGGTCCTGGATCTTCCCAAACTCTGCCATGTGGATTTTGGTTTTGGCGGGATCTGGTGGCCACTCAAGAAAATGTCCTGGTCCAGCTTGAATGCAGCATTCCTCTCTTTTCTGCAGGGGCTGCTAGTGGCACAGGTATGACCAGAGAGAAGCCATATAATAAGGACGCCAACAGAGCACTTTGTTTCTGCTTGCCGTAATTTTGCAAACCTGGAATTTATCTGCAAGCCAGAATCATGAGTAGTGAGTGGATGGCCCAGTTCTGATCCCTTTTGGGAGGTAGGAGGGAGATGGAAGATGTGTGAGCAGACACCCTGTAAAGGGAATGGATTTGAGGGGTGCATGGCTGGGGGGCTGGTATTTCCCAAACTGATTTACACCTGTCTAGCTCCCGATACCCCTAGAGTTGTTTTTCCGTATTCGCCAGAGCATTATCTTGCTCCGATCAACACCCTGGCGTCCTCTGATCTCCACTGCACCCGAAGCTGGGTCTCAAACAGTCACTGTGATGATAAGCCTACTCCTCGGTTAACCTTGCCTTCCTATTGCCCCTCGGACATGGTTTAGTTTGTGCAAAACCACAGCCCAGCTGACGAAGCTTTTACAAAAGACACCAGGTCTCACTTCAGCGGAGTCCTTGCCTGCCAGAGGGAGAGGGTGGGAGCCTATAAATCCGGGAGAGCTGGTTGTGTTTTCAATCCAGCTCTCGGGGCCTACGGCAGGGGGCTCCCCAGCTCCAGAAATCCAACGACGGTTCCCTTGCTTCTGCTTTGCTAGAGTTACTCATGAGGCTGGCGTCCCAGTTGGGAAGGGAGGGCCAAGCGGTGCCCGGGGTTGGGGGAGGGTGGCGAGGATCGCTGCCAGACCCCCCTCTCCTCTCCTCCCCAAACAGGAGCTTGGTGGGATCCTGCCAGGGATCATGTATTCCTTGGCTGGAACATTAGGGAGCGACTTGTATCCGGCGGCGTGCACACTCCCGGCCCAGGCCGCGTTACCGATACAGCCTCTCGCTGTCACCCAATCCCCCTCCTCGCTCCGGCCGAGAGAACCTGAGCCGGGCTTTGCAATCGGGATAAGACGCCTACGTCAGTGACACATTAACGCCTGCCGAAAGCCTCCGCCCCCCGAAACCTGCTCCGTTAACCCCCAGACAGGCCAGGTCGTGGCTGCTGGGGTTGAACAAGACCCAGGGGTGCCGCAGTTCTGCTCCCAAAAGAATACAGACGGAGGGGAAAACACCTCCCAGGGCAGCGTCCCCGGATGGGCATGCAGGGCCCTACAGGGTCCTACTGGGTCAGGAAGGAGATTGAAGTTTGCCTCCTACTCCAGCATGATCCACCCCACCCCCAGAGCAACATCCCAGGCCAACCTCTAAGCAGCTTGCCAGCCCCAACGATTCAGTTACAGTCCGATTGCCTTTTGCAGAGGCAGGAACTGCTAACCTTTCCCACCGTTTTACCCTTGGCGAGAGCCGTCAGGACCCAGGGGAGGAAGACGCTGCTGGGGGCAAGAACTGGCCTATTCGTTCCTAGTTGGGGCTCCTTGCGAGGTTGCCCAGTGCAGGGTGGCAGCTTAATTAAACACAAACATTGTGGATGACTGTGGAGAGAGACCAACTCTTTTGAAATGTGGGCGGAGCTTGGGACGGTGGGTGGAGTTTGAGTACGGCATCACCTACTGTGCCCCATCTCCACTGGGACCCCAATGCACTCAGTGGGCCCCATTCTTAGTTACCCTTTGGGGCAGGAAAGGCAGGGGGCAAAAGTTGCTTTAAGCAACCTTTGGGCTCCTTGAATTCTGGGACTGCCTGGTGACTGACACACGTTAGAACAGCCTCAGGGCTGCTCTAAACTGTGCTCTGCTTCCCTTAACCTCCCATGGGCCCTGGTAAGCAAGGAACAGCCACAGTGCCATGCGCCTGCCTGCCCCCTATGCAGCGGGCTGAGAGCAGGACCAGTTTAACAACAGTAATCATTAACAACAGCTACACGTCACAGCTGACAAACTTCTGTCGCTTCTAACCCAGCCTGGACTTGAACCCGTGCTCGTGATGTGGGGAAGGCTCGGGAGCCCATCACCACGGCCCTGAGCCATTTGGTCTAACCCAGGTGCAAGGACTGACCCTGTGTTTGAGGTACAGGGGCATGAGGCCCTATCTCAGTGGAACACTGACAGACTCTGGTCATTGGCGGGCGGGATCAAACCTGGGACCTCTGGAGCTAAATGCATGAACCTCTACTGCATGAGCTGAAAGCCACATGGCCCACATGTAGAGCAGAGGCTGTAGCAGACTCATTCATCTCTAAGTGGTCTCGGTGCCACAGATCACCACACCCAGGAGGTGTGCAGGTTTCAAACTGATCCAATCACCTGGCAGGGTTTTTCCTTTTGCTGTGAAAGCGAAGGGCAGGAGGGACTGCACAGAGGCTGCTGGGATCAGATGGGAGAGAGGGAACTTTTACAGCCAGATGATAACGCCTTAACAAGAACGGGCTGCTTAGGAAAACCCTGGCAGGCGGGATGGGCCCTGTAATGACAGCAGTTGTGTGAACAAATGACCCCGTTCATCAGGGAGCTGGAGGGGAGAGGAGGGTAGGTGGCAGACAGGGAGGCTGGTCAGCATGAGGCCTTGTGCCTTAGGGTTCTCACTCAGGTCCAGCGCCCAGATGAGGTCAGCTGGTGATCTCAGGTCCTCAGCGCCCCCCTCCCCACACACACACAGATCGGGGGCCCCAGCCTCCAGCCAGGCACACTGAGCTCAGCTTCGGCATCTTTTGGCACAAGCAGGAGTGAGAGCGGCCAGGGCCTGAGCCAGCTTTCGGGGACCTCGTCCTTCTAAGCAAGCAGGACAGCTCGAGTCGGATGTGATCAGCTGCCACGGGCTCTGGGCTTGGTAAGAGTTAGTGGCAGAGTTCTGGGCTGTAGGGGGCTCTCGGAGGGACTGCCAAGGGGCAGGATCTATTGCACTGCGTGTAGAGCACATCAGGGATGTTTGTTCGCAGATCAGAATAAATTGGGAGGAGTCGCACGCAGCAGTGTGGACAGAAACCCCCCCCAAAGGGGGAGCGGATTAGAAACATGGGCAGATTCAGCTGGAACGACTGACGCAAAGCCACCTAGGGAATACAATCTGAAACGTAAGTCCCCGCTGGGAGGGAGCAAGCTGAGAAACAGCGATGCTGACTGTGTCCCAGGGTGCGAGTGGAGCACACATCCGATGCAAGTTTGCAACGTGATATATGGCTGCAGAAAAGAGCAATTTTAGAATCATAGAATAGCAGGGTTGGAAGAGACCTCAGGAGGTATCTAGTCCAACCCCCTGCTCCAAGCAGGACCAACACCAACTAAATCATCCCAGCCAGGGCTTTGTCAAGCTGGGCCATAAAAATCTCTAAGGATGGAAATTCCAGCACCTCCCTAGGTAACCCATTCCAGTGCTTCACCACCCTCCTAGTGAAATAGTGTTTCCTAATATCCAACCTAGACCTCCCCCACTGCAACTTGAGACCATTGCTCCTTGTTCTGTCATCTGCCACCACTGAGAACAGCCGAGCTCCATCCTCTTTGGAACCCCACAACAACATCACAACAGCATCACATCATGGAGCAGGAAGATGACTGTCCCTTCCTTTGGCGATGTTTTGCTTTGTTTGACGCACCCCCTTAAGAGAAGGGTATCGCTCAACAGGAGGACGCTCAGAGAAGAGCGGCAAACGTGGTCAGGGGACTGGAAGGACTGAACTATGGGGCAACGTTTGGCCTACTTTAGCCAAGTGGTGAATCAACAGGACACATCGTAGCAGCCTACAAATATCCGCAGTGTAAACAGCCAGAGGATGATTTCAGGTGGCTCTCCGGTGTGAGAGAAGATGTGATGGAAGAGGTAATATTTAGGCTAGAGATCACAGATACAATGTGATGTGTGACCTTGTCACCCAAGTCATCATTTTGGACTATTAGAACTAGACTAGAATAACGCACTGCAGCAGGTACTGTAAGGAATGACCCTGCGATGGTTTGGAGAATGGCTGGAGGATCTACGGGCTCTTCTCATCTCTCGGTTGGATCCGGCACCAACATTCGAGCACATTGGACCCAGTTGGGGAAAACCAGGCTGAGCCATCTGTCAATCCCGGCTGGATGAAGCGGTGACACAAAAGGCTTGTCCTTCCCCTTCCAGGGGAGCTACTTGGGCCAGTGGCGCATTGGGGCCTTCTCAACCCATCGGCGTCTCCTCTGCCCCAACACGCAGGAGAAGACTATGCTGAGTCAGCGGCTGCTCGCCTCTAGGGAGTGACTGTGTGCAACAAGGGACAGGAAGGTGTTTTACACCAGTGCTACTACCTGGGCTGTTCTAAAACAAATGGGATTGATTGGAAATGCAGGCCTGGGAGCGCATTAACCCAATGACCGTGAGGCACCTGGGCTGAGCTGGAGAAGAAAGAAGCTTAGTTTAGTGCCTAGGAAAGGCGCACCCAGGGGAACGACGTCATTTAGAAGTCTGCATTTTTCATCTGCATTACAAGTACAGGCCCGATCAGTGTAGGCAAAGGGTCCAATCACTAGCTTAGCATGATCTGTCTGTGATGCTCATGTGTTTTTGTCACTGGGAGAGATAAAATAGTCCCTGCGATATACTTTTGTTATTGGCGGCGTAGGGATGCAGTGGTAGAGAGTGCTGTAACTCCCTGTATTCAATCACACAAGTATTTTAACTGCCTGTAATAACTTAGCAGTCCCACAAAGGCTTATGCAGGTGAAAAATCCATGCACTCACTCAAACAGTCCCACTGACTTCATGAGTAAGTGTTTGCAGTATTGGCCACCAAATGCTCCTAAAGCCATCGCAGGTGCTAGTCCTCAGTGAGGCCAACAAAATAAAACCCATGTGGCGTTCCTAGCGCAAGCCATTTTTGAGCTAGGATGAGCCACAAATATCAAACAAATAAAACAATTAGGAAACTTTCTAAAGAATGAAAACTCTGAGGGCAAGAATTCCCTCAGCTGTAATTCGATGAAGGTCCATTGACTTCAGTCACGCACTGTGGATTTACACCAGCTGAGGATCTGGCCTCCAATGTAAATACTCCTCTCTCTGAAGTGCCTTGGTTCCTTGGCCTTGTGCTTTCTAAAAGCAATTTGACTCAGGCACCAGACCACACAAGGGAACGGCAGGTGGACTGGATTGGATTTGGTGAGGCTACAGTGGGCTGTGGGGGAGGAGCTGTTTCAATGGGAAGCTGCAGTAGCTTCAGTCTTGAGGATGGAGAGATGAGCATTTCTCCAGATGGTGGGGATTTCTCCATGACCTCTGGAACTACAGAAGATGCAGAGGGATGAACAGAGGGAGAGTACAGAGGCAGCTAAATTCAATGTTGTCAGGACCCGTATTTTTGTTTCCATGATCAGAGGTTAAAATGGTTAACTCTCTCTGCACCCCCTTCCACCAGACACAGACCACAGGTGGAGAAATTAACAAGTCCTTCCCTTACCCATGCCACAAGGAATTCCAAGCAGCAAGGAGGGAGATGGGGAAAAGAGAGAGAAACACCCTTCTAGAAAATGATTTGTAAACAGCCCCATGAATTGCTTGGTGGTAACGGGGCCCCAGAAGGTCAGAATCAGAGGTGCCAACATCTCGTCATGGCCGTGTTTATTGGTAATGAAAAAGTTGCAAAACTTTATGTGAAAAATGGGAACGTGAGACTCTTCCCTGAGGATGTCCTGGCACTCCAGGCCCTGAGCTGCCAGGGGCCTGACCGCAGGAGACAACCCCAAAGCGGGAATGAGCTCCCCTAAAAAAAATATCAGCTGCATTGCTATGAAGGGGATACAGCAGATTGGAACAGGACCCTAACAAACATCACACAGCAAGGGTCAGAAATCATTCCTTAGGCCCTGGTGCCAGATGACTCAACAGGAGAGGCATGGGGAGGACCTGTGAGTTTGGGACTGTCAGTAACTTTGCTCTCTCTGGCTAGCCGGAGCCTGGCTCAGTTTGCTGCAGCCTGCATGAAACGTGCATGCACGTTCTGCAGAAATGACTGCACTGTTAGAACATAAATCAGAGTTACTAAAACAAAACGGAGCCAGGCCCGGCGAAGCAGAACAAGGACAGGCCTAGAAGCTAAGGGGAGGAAGAGACCTTTACCAGAAAATACAACAGTATTCAGGAGTGAGGATCCCAGACACTAGAGATTCCAGGGGTAAGACTGCAGAAGTTTTGGCTATTGCTGTAGAATAGGGGAGAGGTTTTGCCCAAGGGCAATGTTCAGATAAAGGGGAGATCTTTGTTATTTTCCGAGTGGTTAGAGTCGGGGACTCTAGAGTAGGGGATCTGCCCCATTACAGATGCTGAGCTCCCTTTTAAAGACAGCTGCATGAGAGGTAACCACAAAAGTCTAGAACAGCGGTTCTCAAACTGTTTTAATGGGGTCACCAGGGCTGGCGTTAGATTTGCTGGGGCCCAGGGCCAAAGCTCGAGCCGTGGGCAGCAGGTCAGGCTTTGGCTTCAGTCCTGGGTGGTGGGGCTCAGATTACAGCCCCCCCGCCCGGGGCTGAAGCCCTTGGGCTTCGGCTTTGGTCCCCCCACCCGGGGTGGCAGGGCTCGGACGGGCTCAGGCTTCGGTCCCCCCCTCCTGAGGTCGCGTAGTAATTTTTGTTGTTGGAAGGGGGTCGCGGAGCAATGAAGTTTGAGAACCTCTGATCTAGAAAAAGCTCTGGGGATTGGTAACGGGATAGGGGGCCTTTCACCTCCAGGATACTGGTTTGATTCCAAGGCAGGCAAGTAGTGAGTGAAAGCTGTTATCATCTGACAGCTGTTCCGTGGCCTAATAGAAATGAGCAGGGGAGATAGAGGAGGGGGTGGGTGGGGAATCACAGGCCTGTTCCTGGTGGACAGGTCTCTACATCACAAAATCCAGCATTTCTAACACATTGGGGCTCTTGTCGCCAGCCTGAGCAGAGAAGCCAAGCACTCAGCGGGCCATGGAGACTGAACTTTTGTGTCATCCCTAAAGGGGTGAGGTGCATTGGAATGGGACTGCGTGGAGGAATCTTGTGCTGGTTTGGGGACAAATAGAGGGAGGATTTCAGTCTTTCGCGCTGTCACCTTTTGCCAGCACTATCAAGAAGGAGGGCAAACAGAAGAGCGAGCACAGTCGTTACCAACCCACAGAAGGAACGGGCGGGTGCATGCGCTGGAAGAGACGAAGTAAAACCCAACGAGAAACTTAACCTAGTGACTTGTGCCTTCAGCATCTGAACCACACAGGACTCCACTCTAGGACTCCAGCCTGATTCTCAAGGACATCCCTGGAGTCGGGGGGAAAAGATCGGTTGGGCCATCCGCTCCCATCTCTGCACTGGCGTGAGATTGTGCCGCTCGGTATTAAACGTTGCAAGCAATCGGCTTTCCGCCTCTTCCTTTGGGAAACTAGTCTACTCTCTAATAGATCTCATCAGCAGGAAATCACTCAGCCAATTTAATCCTTTCACTACTCACTCTGCTCCTGGCTGCCACCCTAGGCAATTCCTCTCTCAGCTTGATGCTTACCCCCTTCCTGTATGGCAGACTGAAACCCCTCCTTCCCAAGCCAGATTTGAACCAGCGCCCCCTCAATCCTTCCTAGCACTTTCCTTGTCTGTGCTACAACCCCCCGAAACATAAGAGACATGGATTCAATCCTTTCCTCTGACACAGACTCCCTGTGTGGCCTTGGCATGTCACTTACCCTCTCCATCCTTCCGTTCCCCAGTGAACGGGGGATGAATACAGAAACAGAGTCTAAAGCTGGATGGGACCACTGTGAGGATCTAGTCTGACCTCCTGCGTAGCACAGGGCATAGAACTTCCGCGAAATACCTCCTGTTTGAACTGGAGCAGGCCTTCTAGAAAAACATCCAACCTTGATTAAAAAACTGCCAGGGATGGAGACTTCCCCGTGAGATCAAAGATTGTGAGTGGCTCCCATGCTGTGGTGATAGGGGCCATGTACATACCTGTGCTAGATAACCCCAGTACACAGGCCACGTTCCAGGGCCGACATCCCAGCTCTTCTAAAAAATGCCTTTGGATGTTTCACGGCCGCAGCCGGCGGAACCGTGGGAGAGAGAGCACTGCATGCAACACAGCGTCCCTAACACGGTATCGACTCCGGGCCGCATCACCAGCGCCATTTCTCGCAGCACAGCGCCCCCTAGCACCGTGCTGGGGAACTGGCACAGTACTAACTCCCTGGTACTTCCAACCTGGCACTGGATTCAGTACTGGCTCTCAAGGAGGGGGTGTCACTCACTGCGCCCCACCACCACTTCTTCTAGCACCACGGGGGGGGTCTCTCATCCCCACACTGGCCCAATACAGCTCATGAGGGCTGGTGGGAATGACACAACCCACTGTCTGGCTGTACGACTGCAGAGGTCATATGGATACAGGCAGGTGGCCAGTTCGCTGGAGACCCAAAGGAGTTGAAGGGTCAGGGGAAAAATATCCATTGTATTGATTCGTCCTTTACCGACCACAGGATATTTTTAATCACCGTTTGGCAAAATGCATTCCCCTTACTATGCTGGGCGCTGGCCAATCCATAAAGTACCGCTGTGGGCTCCCGGCTAGTGAACCCACACAAGGGTGTGGGGGCCATAATTTGCCCTTAAGCACACGTAGTCGTCTGTTACACCAGGTAGGAAGATGTCTCACTAGGCTACCGCTGTATAACACGACACATTGTTTGGCCAATTAGAACAAAGGAGAAGTAATACCAGCTGAGATTTTTGGTCCATCAAGTCAGCTACCTACCTCCGGTAATGACTCATATCTGACACTTCACAGCAAGGCAAATCCTGTCCCCCGAAAACCCCAGCACCCCAACAATCCATAATGCACTCAGCTGTCTGTACCAAGCTGTGCAGTGAGGAACAGAACTCTTTCTTGGTATCCGGAGGAGAACATCTTATACTCTGAAGCCTGAGAACAGAACACCCAGATATTACCACCAGGCCCTCATTGGTCATAAAATTCTCCAATAGAATGATTGGAAAGGACACTTTTTTCTATACTGTTCCTCCAGAAAAATCTGAAAAATTTCTTGGAATTAGCAAAGTGTTTTATGTTCTAACTGTGCCTCTTTCTATGACCTTAGAGGCCATGAAGCAGTTTGTATGACTGCATCTGTGCTACACAATTGTATACAAAGAGTCTATCCACATGCATTGTTTCTAAATGAGATCAAAAAATCATATTACAATAACAGATTTTACCAGCAACACCTACATTTGTTAAAACCATTTTTAGAAATTTTAAAACAAAACTTATTTTCCCCCCAAGATTCTTGTTTCCTTTTTGCATTTCGTGGGGCTTAAAAAATGAAAACCAACTAGTCAGTTTCACTTTTGCTTCTAGACATTTGCAGTTTCACTGTCTGGTTCTCATGTCCTAAAGCAAGGCGGTGGTGTTTGGGTTATTAAGAGGGAGCAGAAGGATTGTTTAAAAAAAACAGATTCCACTTGAATTAAACAAACAAATGATCAAAACCGGAACAAATCAAATGGAAACATTTGTGCTGGTTTTATAAAATCAATTTTTTGGACCAAATTTGACCAAAAAGTGCCCCTTTAAGCTCAATCTATAATGCTAGCTCAGTAATTACTGCATTACATACCTATCAGACTGACCGTAAATAACACCCAGACTGGTTATCCCCATCAGCAAAGCTAAAACAATCACACCATGCACAGTTCTCTTGGGATAGAACTTGCACCGCTCACCGGGTGTTGTGAGCCTTAATTAATGTTTGAACAGCCAGTTGAAATCCTTGGAAGAACAAAAGTGTTAGGGAAAAGCTCAGTATCATTATTAGAGTATTGTTTGCAAGTAGGCTTGATCCTTTAAACCCTCTGCATGTGGAATTCCCATTGACTTCCCCAGGAGTCACCTATAGGGGGAATTAAGTTGTGAGCGTTATCTACTCCAAGAGGGCCCCTACCTTTAAAAATGTTATGGCTGTGCCCGTTTGCATATAGATTCCTCTATTCCAAGCATTGGTGCTGGAATTAGGGGTGTTGCCGCACCCTCTGCCTTGAAGTAGTTTCCATTATATACAGGGTTTACCGTTTGGTTCGATGGCTCTCAGCACCCCCACGGTACAAATTGTTCCAGCACCCCTGATTCCAAGATCAGAACTGATCTGCTGTATAACACAGACCAGAGCACTTTCTCAGACTAATTCCTAGAGCAGACCTTTCAGGAAAACACCCAGTCTCGATTTAATACATTGCAGACCTCTGTGTCTGTGTGCACGGACCGGGGCTTTGCATGAACAAACAGGTAGGCCTGCAAATTCTACCCATGCAAATTTTGGAGGCCTAGCATGAACTTAACCCATCACTGGCATCTGTCACCGGATGGCCGGATTCTCGCCGTATGTGCAGCTGAGGTTCAAACCTCCCTATTTGCTGCAGCTTGAGTCTCCAGCGCTGTCTCAGCAGGAAGCTGGTGACTGTGTAACAGGCAGAACTAGTCTGTAGCAGGCACTGATGAAAACATAAAGCGACAAGGAACTCAGAGCCATTTTCTGAAAGATCAGTCTCCCTGCGGGTGAATTTGACCATACAGCACTCTAGAGGGCCGTGGATTTCAGCGAGCATATTATCCTGCCACCTGCAGGAACAAATTACAAGCAGCTGAACTGAAAGAAACACCAGCGCCCCCTTAGGTCATCAGCATCAAAGAGCCACTTAAAAAGGAACATCTGACGGAGATTTGCCCTGGCCACTGAAACCTGCTGAAGATCTATGGCCCTGGATGGTTCCAGGCATCGGTGCATTTCACCGCCATGTCGCTGGAGGGAAGGAAGGCCATGAGGGAGAGACTGAAAATCCTTTCCACCTCATGGCCGATGTTCAATGAGCTTGGCGGTCTCAAAGGACAGGTATTGACATCAGCTGCCCCCCTTGCTGGCATTCGAGCGCCGAGGCCTGGGATTAGACCCTCCCATACAGGATCTGACCTGAGGTTAAAGAGACAATTTCAGTCTCTAGGTGACATCTTTCACCTGCATTATGTACACCTGCAGATTATTACTGCAGATCCAACCACATATTATTCTGGCTGGAAAATGTATAATTGATTCCTCCAGGTCATCTTCGCTTCTTCCTCCTCAGCATCTCTAAGCTCTCTGTTCTCACTGGCCCTCTTCTCTCCTCTCCCCAGCACCCACATCACTGCCCTCAGGCCCGTATGAAAATGCATCTGCTGCGGTCATGAAATCCCTCTGCTGGCTTTCCCATGCTCCGTGGCTTCACTTCCTAGGCTCTTGACAGCCTTCCCTTCCTTCCCCGCACTTGTCTCTTGCTGCAGCACCCGGCCTCCTCAGCTCCACCACTGAGGTCAAGATTCCCTCACCACAGCTGTCTCCCTGTTTTTTGCCTGCCACCCCTTTGGGTGGAACAACTTCCCCGGACAGACACCTGCACCCATTCCCACTAATCCCTCTCCTTAACCCACCCCCTTACTGTCAGACCTCCAAACTCTCAGCGGCTAGAGAGAGAGGCCAACAGGGGATCAGTGCTCTTTATTTAGCTTAGAAAAAATCTGATATGATTTCAGCTCCATCCAGTTGTGCACACAGCTGGACGACGTAACCACAAGGTCCTGCTGCCGCTGCTGCCTTTAGCCGCTCTCCCCCTTCCCTTCTGTTGTTTGTTGCGCTCACTTGTGTCTTGTCTTGAACTAGACTGTGAGCACTTTGGGCTGGGGGCTCTTCTTCTTATGCATTTGGACAGCACTGGGCGCCTAGCACCATGGGGCCCCAATTCAACAGGGGCTTCCCTAAATTCAGATATTACATATTAATAGTAATGCACACAGTCCTTCTCTATTTGTGTTTTATTGCATATATGAGTGAGCGTATATGTGCGTATTTCTATAGAATACTATATCGTCCCATACACATCTGAGTAGCCAGACGTAGGTGTGGGCAAGTAAACACACATTTTATATACGTAATAATATAATAAGATCTAGGTATACACGTAGGTAATGTGTGCATTCGGGGTGAATTCTGGCTTCCTTTACACCTCTGTAGCTGCCTGTGGACTTCAACGGGGTTGGAAGGTGTTTGGTGAGTGAGGGCCGAACATGGCATTTTTATCGGCTGTGCTGTGCAGGTTGGTGCGACTCTTAGGACCCCTTCCTTCCTCTTTACTCCCTAACAGAACAGGGAGCTCCGGAAATCCTACTTCAGACCCTAGGAACTGCCGCCCCGGAATGGGCCTCTTCACCGGCTCTCCTGCGTCTGACAGAGACTCTCGAGGAATATGGGAAGCCCCATCAATACACCCCGTCGCTGCCGGCAGGTAAAACCTTCAGTGGACATAAGGAGAAACCAGAATGCTGAGTATTGTGAGACCGGTGCCCGGCTTCCGTGGAGCAGATTAGGCCATCTTGGGGCTTCTTTTCTCTTTATCAATGCAGACAGGCTATCGATATACATCCCCGAACTACATCTACAATATACTTAGGAACAGTTCA
Source organism: Trachemys scripta elegans (assembly GCF_013100865.1). Classification (NCBI taxonomy): domain Eukaryota; kingdom Metazoa; phylum Chordata; order Testudines; family Emydidae; genus Trachemys; species Trachemys scripta. The sequence goes on along the minus strand of NC_048308.1, from coordinate 2,804,309 downwards.
GAGGTGAGCCTAAGCTAAGTCAGCAAAGAACCTACAACAGTGTCTGTCCCCCCTTCTTCCGGTCCCCATGTATGTTTTCCTACGCCCTGATCCTACAAACACTTAAAGCATATGAGTGACTTTATTCACGTGATTGACATGACAGTAAGACTACTTATGTGGTTAAAGTATGCCTGTGCTTAAGTCTTTGCATGACCAGGGTCCTTGACTTTCCTCTAGATTCCCTCAAACTTGCTTAGGCTCACTTATATAGGGTCAGATTCTGCTCTCAGTTACAGTCGTATAAATCTGGAGTAACTCCATTGCCGGCAGTGGAGTTACACCAGCTTAACGGCAGTGCAAGACAGATCAGAATTTAGTCTAGATAATACTCACACAGCCATGCATCTTTTCTCTGGTGGGATTAGGCAGAATTTTTGTTTGGATCAACTACTCAATAAACTAGTTCCTGCTCTAAAAACTAGGCTGCTGCAGAATCTGTCTGTCAAGAGGCCCCCATCCCTTCCCGTTTGATCCACCCCCCACACCACAAAAACCAACTTTCTTGCTTGCACCTGATGGATTTCACAATTTTTTTAAACTTTAGATCAAAAAGAAAAATGGAGTTTTTCCTGTTTCTGCTCTGAGAGCTCCAGGCCTGTTGCTACTAGCTTTAGCTTTCAGATCTCAAGGGTTTTAATGGTCTCAGCTTCACACAAAGCACACACCACTCAGCACAGATCACTATGGACAGCACATGTTCGTAACTGTAGTGTGTACATAGTTCCCTGCTCCCATGACCCTTGCCCTAACCCTGACCCTTAGATCTAACCCCAGTTCACCCCAGCTCTCCAGCCCATAGCTGCACACCTGCCCCTCTTATATTCCAGTCATTCATTTACAGCTGTTGTGTGTCTGTTAAACCCAGCCGCACGTTAAAGCGCATTTAAACAGAGCATGAAAGAGGGAGAGGAAAATCTGTCAAGGGAATGATAAAAAATTAAACCTGGTATTAGCTGCAGAGAATGTAGGTGCACCCACTGCTTCTCCTGGCTCGTTTCAGCTGACACAGCAAAATGCATTTTCTTAATGCTAGCTCTGGATTTCTTCCTCGCAGCTACAATTATCATTGGCTCCAAGTTTCACAAGGAAACTTGCCAGAGATTATTTTTTCTTTCTTGAAAGAAAGAAGGAATGAGAGAGAGAAATTTTTGGCCACATGTGTTTTTCCATGAACTTTTTCAAGTCAGTAGACTTGTATTTGGCCAGTAAACTCCACTCCGGTGCTTGTCTCTGACCTCTCTGTCTCGGAGGTCAACAGGCGGTGGTGTGATGTGGCAAACGGTGAAACAAAAACGGAAAGAGCAGGCACATTTTAAAAACCGAGCTACATAAATGATGCTGCTGCTTGTGTTTTTACAGTCCTGTAAATTTCACTGGGGTAAGTTACAGTTTTGAAGGTAAGGACGGTATCCCTCTGATAATAGAATATTTTTACAGGGTACTCATCACACTGGTATCTAAGCACCAGTAATAATAATAATAATGAACAACATAATATTCCTTTGCAACTCTGTCACGGCTTTCATTCAAGACTCTCTATAAACATTAATGAATGTAGCCTGTACATAGGTAGATTAATTTCCCAAGTATCATTATTCCCAATTTACAGATGGAGAAACTGAGGCACGGTGAGAGCCAGTGACCCTGCCCCCTGGTAAAACAGCGAGTCTATAGCAGACCTGCCAAGTCCCCTGCCTTCCAGTCCTGTGCTGTAATCTCCACCGCATTAGCTGTCTATCCCCCATAACAACGAGGAGGAAAAAAATATTTCTGAGAAGTGGATTTAAACAGACCTGCTGCAAGAGCACGAATAAATAAATATGCCGCTGAATCCATCCCTCTCGACTGTCACTTAGTTATACACGGTTGAGTCTTTTGCAGCAGTTCTCAGCTCAGGGCCAAGTTTGGACATCCATAGACATCCAGGCCAGCTTCCCTGACACATTGTCCCTGGATTTCTGGCCAAACTGGCAGAGGCCAGCAAGTTCAAGTCAAACTTCATTTTCTTTCCTCCCCAGTTGCCTAGTAACATGCCTATGAAAATATACTTCTCTGTTCTCACACTCTACCACCCAAAAGCCACGAGGGGTTTTTTGTTTTGTTTTGTTTCTCCGTGTCCTCAGAAATGTTTACAACCTCGCAAGTCTAAAGCTAACTCTGATGCTCCCTTCCAATACAATCCTGGCATTTCTTGGCTCGAGAAGGTTGTTTTATTCTAAATTTCAGTTCAGACTCTCAGAATTATTCACTTAATCTGAGAAACCAACAGAGCTCCCAGTGGGACCGCCGGCAAGATTTGGGTGGAAGGCCACTAGGGGACCAGTAAAACAACTCAATCCAATCTCCCTGTCTCTTTCACCCCGTTCATCCGCTGGATTCCTGACTGAGCCCGAGCCAGAAAGTGCCTTACAGGACAAAAAAAGCAAGCTGATTAAAGGAAGCCCGGCCAAGTGGTTCAGATCGATGCACCTGCTATAGGGACTGGATTCCTTGGGAAGGGTGGAGAGAGAGAATAATCAGCCTTGCTGAGAAATAAGTGGAAAGTCAAAGTGTTACTGGTGCCATCTGTCTGCAAGGGGCACTGTTGTTACACTGAACTGCAGACAGCAGCACGCAGATCGCTGAGCTGGGCTCCCTACCGGTTGCATTTTAGCCACATTACTTATTGCCCTGACCACACCGCCTGCCTCTTGCGCTGGGCGTCCACTCACATGTACACACAAAGAGTAAATAATGCTATGCGTGACACGCGTGGCGCATGGGGATATTTCACCTCGTTTCAGCGTTACCGGATTATTACTCAGTTTATTGGGTTCCAAGACAGGAAATCAGCCCCTTTTTTTACCATCTTCCTCTTAACAGACCCAATCCACATTTCTGCATGATCCAGGCAAGTGGCCTGCCTGTGCCTTTAAACTGCTCCAAAGACAGCCTGACTGGCTTTTTGTGTGTGTGTGCAATACATATATTTGGCTTTGCTATAAAGGAAGACAAATAAAAAGCAGCGAACGCCTGCAGCAGCAGAAGGGGGGAAAAATAAAAGTGGCAAGATTGATTGGGTGTTAGAAGGCATCAGCTGCAAATCGCTGATGTACGGATGCAACGAGCGGCTTGGCAAAAGGAAAAAAAATGATTTTTTTTTCTTGTGCATAAGCAGTTTGGGGTTTTTATAAGTGTTTCCTCCCCCGCTCCCCTCCGCTTTGGTGGTTGAAGGTGCCCAAATGGGATATAGAAAGACAGGGTCCTACTGGATCTTAGACAGGGATAATGGAAATAAGGGAAAAGCCTATGAACAATAAGGGCTAATGCTTTATTTAAAGGGAGATTTTAGGGAAATAGTGTTTCCCTTCGCATATCATGGATTTTTTCTCTCAGGTGTACATGGCGACTGCCTCAGGTATCCAGTGCAATTATCATAAGCTCCAGTTGCAAGTTTAAAATGGTTCTTATGATCAGTTTTGATCCATTTCAATACATCTGAAAACGAGGGATGGGTCGTCACCCTAAAGGAGAAATCCATGAACTCAGGGCCAGGTGGTCACCCTAAAGAGGATCCCAAAGATGGAGATAATCAAAGGAAATGTAGCTTCCTTTTTGCCTTTGCAATCTCCAGTGTACAAAGGCAAATCCACCTTGGCTTTCTTTTAATTTTTTTTTTGCATTAATTTTGCATCTGGGTTTTCCTTTCCCTGATGCACCTGCTCCTGCTCCTCGCCCAGCAAAGACCTCCAGCAGCCAAGCTGGAAAAGCTGGTCTTGAAGGGGTGGGGGTGGAGGGGTACGTGTTGCGGGCGTTGGGGGCTGAACTGAAGGGTTGGATGGGTGGGGATTTGGCATGGAAGGCTCGGGCTTGTATTGCTTCACTTCCAAAGCACAAGTTAGCCGCCAAGCCAAGGGAGAGGGGGTGGGGAGGCAGATACGAAAAGGGAAGAAGGGCGCAGGAGCCGAGGGCTCAGGGAGGATGGACGGAGGGGCCAGGGAACCAGCGGCTTTCAGGGGATGGGTTGCGGGTGGAAGACCAGGGGAGAGGGGCCGGTGGCAGAGGATGCCCTGGGAGAGAAGCCAAGCTGGGTAGGGGAAGGGGGTACCATAGAACGGGAAGAGGGTGCAGCAAGATGAACAGGAGGAGAGGAACAGAGAGGGGGTAGGGGAGGATCTCTGGGGGGGAGGGAGATGTTGCAGGGGGCTGGGCAGCAGACACCCTGCAGTAGGGGAGCACGGGGGAGAGGGGGGTGAGCGCAGCTGGAGCCGGGGTGGGAGGCGAGGGGAGCACAGGAGGTTGTGAGCGCAGCTGGAGTGTGTGTGGGGGAAGCAAAGGGGGAAAGATGCAATGCACACAGCAGGGGTGCAGTAGGAGGGGTGTGAGTGTGGCTGGAGCGGGGGGGGGGGGGGGGCAGGGGGGGGGGGGGGGGGGCCCGGCGGGGGGGCGGGGGGGGGGGGGCGGGGGGGGCGGGAAAGGGGGCACCCCCCACAGCAGGGGCTGCACCGGAGGGCCAGGGGGGAGGCCAGGCGGAAGGTGCAATGCCATGGGGGGTGCGGGGGAGAGGGACACAGCTGGGGAGCACGGGGGGCGATGAGCGCGGCTGGAGCCGGGGAAAGGTGCACTCCCCACCGCAGGGGCTGCACCGGGGGGGAGGCCAGGAGGAAGGTGCAATGCCATGGGGGAGGGACACAGCTGGGGAGCACGGGGGGAGCGCCACTGGAGCCAGGGAAAGGTGCAACCCCCACAGCAGGGGCTGCAGTGTGGGGGAGGCGGAGGCCCCGGGAAAGGTGCAATGCCATGGGGGGGGGGGG
>NC_048308.1:2779499-2794475 GCF_013100865.1 Trachemys scripta elegans | reverse complement strand
CACAGCTGGGGAGCACGGGGGGGGCGGTGAGCGCGGCTGGAGCCGGGGAAGGTGCAATGCCATGGGGGGGGTGAGCGCGGCTGGAGCCGAGGGAAGGTGCACTCTGCACCGGGGGGGAGGCCGGGGGAAGGTGCACTCCCCACCGCAGGGCCGGGGGAGGGGGACCCGGCGCGGCCACTCACCCAGCTTGGCTTGCTCCCGGTAGCTCTTCTCGTTGAGGCAGAGGCCCCGGCCGTGCAGCAGGGCGTGCAGCGGCTTCTCCTCGCCCTGGCGGGGCAGGCAGCGCAGCCCCTGGGCGCAGCGCTCGGTGTACACCCCGCAGGGCTGCCCCTCGGCCAGGGCGCAGGTCATGCAGCAGCCGCAGCCCGGCTCCTTCACCAGCTCGCAGCCCGCCGGGCTGGGCGGGCACATGGACAGGGCTTTCTCGTCGCACGGCTCGCAGTGCACGAAGGAGCCCAGGCCCTGGGAGGAGCCCAGGAACGTGCCCACCAGCAGGCAGAGGGTCAGGAGCATCTTCCAGGCGCGGGCGGGAGCGAGGAGGCGAAGTTGGGTTTTTACGGGCGGGGTGGGGAACAATCCCCCTCTAAACTCCACAAAAACGAAGCACCGAAAAAGTCCCGGGAAGGGTTATTGTTTTGGCTTCCAAAGAACCAGTTGGCACAGCCTGGGTGCAAGGCTGGGAGCTGCTGCAACAGGTTGGGGGAAGGGGCAAAGCATAAGCCAGCAAAGAGCGGGGGGTGACTGCTACCCAAACCGGCAGCAACTATCCCCAAGCCTCCCTCCCCCGCCGGCCCCCCAACAGGTTTCCACAGCTTGGCGAGGAGGGCAGGTGGGGAGCAAAGTTATTTTGCGGAAGGGGCTCCTGGCAGGAGTGCAGCAAATAATAAGGCGATACTGCAGAGCAGGTAGCGCTAGGCGGCTGGAGAGGTTGGTTGAAAGCACATTTTTGTGTTTTGATTGGGTCTCTTTGCCTCCCCCTCCTCTTCCAGGTCTGTCAAGAAAAGTTTGCTGCAAAAGTTTGGACGATTATGATTATTATTATTTGCAAAGGCTGCAGAAGAAGAGTTAAAAAAAAAAGAAAAAGAAGTTGGAAAAAAAAAAAAGGAGGAAAAAATTCCACTTTGTAGATCTCTCAACACTTTTCCCCCGGAGAAGTTTCTAAAGAGACTGAATACTGCCGAGCAGGCTGTCTTTTAAATAGACTGCCCTGGCTGCCTGCCAGCCCTTAGCTGCAATTTGAGATCCCAGTGACACCTCAGCTTGGACGGGTGCCAGCACTAGGGCACTATCAGTGCACACTCAGAGTGAGTGGGGGTGGGGGCTGCAGCTTTTGACTTCTAGGTTTCAAACCCCGGGCAACGATCAACGATAATATAATGGGGAGTGGGGGAGAAGGGAGGGTCACGAAAAGAAATCGTTCCGATTTCCCCATTTAGGAGTGCAGCTTGAGAGAGACACCGAGAGAGGATTTGTCTGGGAAGCTCTGTGAGCACAGTGGCCAACTTTCACGCGGTAAAATAAGCCCCCCGGCTTTCACAATAAGCCAAAAATCAAACTAGTCCCGTTTCAAAACAAGAACCCCAACACTCTATGTGACTAGACCCCCCCGGCGTGCAGTCTGGGACTGTGGTGGGCCCGCTGTGCACCCCTGACTCTCTCCTCCTCTTACCCCTGATTGCCTCCCCTCCCTTGCCCCTGCTTGCTGGGAGCCGATCACAAAAAAGAAGCAACAAGCTACAACAATCAACAAGCCAAAAACTAGCCAACAAGCAACTCACAAGCCAATTAAGCCAAAACCAAGCCCAATTTCTGCGTTTTGTTCCACGGGTTTGGCATGTCTGTCTGTGAGATATTGCAGAGTGCTCTGTTGTTTTGATTTCCCACTGAACTTCTAATGACTTTTTAAATCACGCAGGGCCCAATCCTGCAAACATTGGCTATCAGGCATAGCACTTATCACCAAGACATCATGACCGTCCCCCCCCGGCCCCCCGGATTGGGCCCTAAATAAGGGAGATAATGTCCATCCGTTGTAAGTATGACATGTATGTACCACGTGTTAACACAGTCACTTATTCAAGACTGTAGCTACAGAATGAGCAGAGAACATTCCTAACTGTGCATTGGTGTGATTACACAGCCCTACACCTGATACAAATATATTCTCCTTTGCATGCACACCTGTGCCGCTGACACAAGTCCCTTGCATGGAAAACACACAGAGTTAATAAAACTGAAGGATGAACATGACATAAGGCAGGGATAGGCCGACTGTAAGAACTGTGTTAGATTCCTCTCTGGAAAAGTGAGCTGTGCTTTGCAGGATGCCAGAAAGCCAGGGGAATTTTGCCACGTGAAGCACAATTTGTACATTTTATCTCAATCCTGTTCTGCCCCATAAATTCCCCTGCCCACCCCCTCATGTGAAAAGAGCCAGACTTCTGGTAGGGACACAGCATTCCTAAACACAAATGGGCAGGCCACATCCCTTCACACTAGCACACAACAAAGTCCTTCAGCGCTTATTAATTATTTGTAAAGATTAACTTTTGTAGCACTAAATCTCCGCTAATAAATACATCACCCGATCCCCTGACACTCCAGAACCACTGTTAACAGACACGATACACCTTGAGCAACAATGGCAACAAAAAACAGGTTTTGGGGGCTTGGTTCTGTGTTCTTTAAGTCAACTAAGTGATGCTGCCTTCAGACAGAGGGAGAAATTGAAAGGGATCGCCCATCTCTTCATGAGATTTAAATGAAATATCAGAGCCCCCCCTTGGCCCCTCTTGTTCCATATTCCTTAGGTTGCTTCTCAGCTCCCGCATGAATGTGACTGCCTGCATTGCATGGATTTTGCCACTAGAATGCACCCTTATCTATGATAAGACATTGGGTCTGCTGCTTAAAAAGGTTAACTCTTTTTCTGCCAACATTGTCTAGCCTTAAGCCTGCCTTAGCCTTAGTCATCTCTGGGGGTTCATTGTTTTAATGCATCGCTCATGTTTTTACCATATACATGGATTTTGTATTAAATGTGAGATTCCCTTTTTTTTCTGAATTGTTTTTCTACGAGGAAGGTCTTCATAGGTTTTCGTGTAAACCTATCTGTTTAGATCACACTTAGTTATTTCCAAGTGGCTGATTAGATAGATAGATGGATAGACAGATAGAGTTAAGAAGACATATTTAAATATAAATTCTACACTAGACCCAAAACTGATCATTTGTATGGAATATTAGTCATATCCTGCTTTTAGAGGGACAAGGTGAGGGAGGTAATTTCTTTTATTGGACCAACTTCTGTTGGTGAAAGAGACAAGCTTCTGGGCTCCACAGAGCTCTCCGTCAGGTCAGCTCACCCACCTTGTCTCTGTAATGTCCTAGGACAAACACGGCCACACCAACACTGCAAATATTCTGCCTTTGATTTTCATGAGGCTCTCCCATTGATTTTAAGGGGCCTTTTGCATGTCGCAACAGCAAGGCTGTGCACTTATATAGCACTTGTCACCTGAAGATCTTCAAGTACTTTGCAGGAGTGATTAAGATGGGTGATCATTCCTCCCCCCTCATGGTTAAAGCCAGGGAAACCGAGGCATAGAGAAATGAAATGGTCCACAGCATGACAGCCAGAGATGGGCAGAGACAGCAATACAATACAGGGGTGAGATTTCACCCCTCTCTGGCCCCTGTACAATGTATAAAAATGGCCAGGCATAAAGCCCCAGTTCCACTCATGGGAGGACTCCCTTGGTGCGAGCATTGTGGAAGACAGGTGTAAGGCCTGCCTTCCGAGGATTTCTCTGCAAGCCCAGCCATGGGGTCGGAGCCGGACTGGGAGTGGGTGATGTGTATGAGGGTGGAGGTTCCCGACAGTACCGTGGAGAGTCTGGGGAGGCTGCCCTCATTTAGACAGGTCCCTAGAGCTAAGTTACACCGGGGGACCATGTGAGAGCAAAGCTGTCTTAAAGATACCCTAAATTCCTTCCTACTGGGCTGCAAGTTCTATGCTGGGCCCCCTTCTCTGAGGCCTAGCACACTCTCCTTATTCTCAGCCGTGTCCTCTAACCCCGAGACCATGGCAAGAGGTAGACTGAAGTCTTAAGCCTGTAGGCCTTAAACCTTTAGCCATAAGCTGATTCTGTCTGTACCCTCTTGACTGAGGACTCTTCAAAATGATAAGAGCAGCCTCTGTACTGTATGTTGCAGTGCAACAGTGGGCATTAAACAGCCCCCTTGTCTGTAGTCTGGACAGAGTTGCCAGTGTGTGACTGGGGCAGGGAGTCTGACTCCTCTCCAAGGCTGTCAATCTGGCATCTTTCACCAGCCAGAAAGAAACTATTTCACTTTAAAAAAAAATGGAAAAAAAGAAACCAGCCAGTTAGCAGCATATGGCTGGTCTTCAGCTGTAAGAGAACCTGCAACCAGCAAAGATCATATTTCTCCATTCCTGTACATTGCAAGGGGGTTATAGCAGGATAATATTTGAAATTTATATAAAACTCTTTCTTATTTGGGGAGTGAACAGAAAGCATTCGGATGAAATCCATGTTTCTGTTAGCCTCCTCTAATATTCTTTAGGTCTATATACTGCATATTTTATACATGGATTTTTGTTACAAAAGATTTCTTTGGAAAATGGTCACTGTTCTTTACTTCTCAGCTATGTTACACTTCATTATAATCCTCTCTGTAATGTGTAAAAGCCCTGGCTTTCAAGGATGTGATAAAAGAGATGGAGCGTATGTTTTAGTCTGGCCTCATCAGTGTATTTTGGTGCCACTTGGAATATCCAACAAGTTCAGAGGTGACTCACAAATTTGGATTTTTTTTTCCCCCTCAGGGAACACTGTCAAATTAGTTTCAGCCCAAAATGTAGGCTTTGTGAAGGAGAATAAAGTTTTATAAACATGAAAAGAAGTGTTCTCATGCAACTAAAGAAAAGCCAGTGACAACAGCTATTTTGGAATCCGAACATCTCTTCGCAGGGTTCGAGAGCTCAACATTGCTACGGCATAAGAACCAGAGACAGAAAACTGACCAATAACAAGTGAAATCAGAGAGACGTGCAAAAAATTAAACAGGCAACAAAATGGGATTTTGATTTCCAAGGTATTTTCCTATTTACTATAAGATATTTTTTTGTATCTTGTGTAAAACATTCTTTTTTTTTCTTTCCAAATACGTCATTTTTCTCTTGACAGTGTCCCTTTAAACAGCATTCTGATTTGTAATCATAACAATCATTTAAGAAACCATTGCAGTTTTGTGCATGGAGTAACCCTAAGAACAGCCATATACCAATACACAAAACACAATGGCAGAGCATTCTTGGAGTGATGGGTGTAATAGCGGTTGTGAGGGCTAGGTGGCATAGTGGATACATTGCATGTTTACCTCCAGGGACATCCTTTCACACATGATCTGGGCAATGATGAACAAAATTATCTCCTTGCAAGCAGTTTTCTGTATCACTAAAAAACCCTAAACACTTCAGTGCTTTAAGTGAAGACAGCATCGGTGTTTTGGTTCCTAACATGATTCTTGAGAGTATTAATTTTAAACGACATCAACTCAAGTCATTGGTCACTGGAGTTGCTCCCTTGCTGGAGTTTTGCATTTTGTAAGATCTTTGGCCCAGATTTTCAAGTGACTAGCAGTTATGGGGGCCTTGGTTTTAGTAAAGAGGAATGATTTTCAGAAAATGCCAAGCACCCAGCCTCTGAAAATCAGGAGGTCTCTAATGGGGCACCCCGAAAACAAAGGCATCCAAAATCACTAGTCACTTGAAAATCTTGCCCAAATTTAAGTCTAACAAGGGTGCTTAAATTCCATTGACAGAAACCGCTAAGGGACAACATTCCACAATCTAAATTGATCGGTGACCAGAGAACTTGGCCCAAGTTTCTTGGACTGACAGACATTTCATAATTAAAGGGCTATCGAGATTTTTCTTTCCTGTGCTTAGCGCATAGGACTGGGAAGCAGGAGTCAATTCTTCCCTTGGTAGGACACCCTATCAGACCTGAGTGGGAGTCACATGGTGGAGAACAAGACCCCTGGGTTACCTGCTCTTCCCTGAACTCGCTGTACGACTTTGTCCATGTCACCTCACTGCTCTGTGCACCAGTTTCCTTATCCATAAAACAGGGCTAATGAAACTGACCTACATCAGAGGGAGTCGTGAGGCTTAACTAATGAACACCTTTGAAAGTGCTCCGAGCGCCTCAAGCAGCGTGCGGTGAGTTTAAAATATATATATATATATTTTTATTCTCTTTCTTCTCTCTCTCCCTCCCTCCCTGCAGCCCAGCTTTTCACTGCAATTCGTTTTAGATTCAGACAATGCCTCTTTGGCCCCAGACTGAATCTCTCCAACAGTTTAATGGTGAAAAGGTGGGGCTGCAAGCATCTGCTGAGGCAGCAAAAAAAAAAAAAAAATCAGTTGCTCTCTCAGTATCACATTCAAAAGGTGACCAAGACACAAACTTAAGACTGGAGTTGGCTGCAAAGTGAAAGTGCTCCCAGCTGAAGTGTAGAAAACACCTGCGTCTAATAAAAACAAAGAGAAACATCATCAATATCCAGCAAAGAGTATAAATAAAAAGAGGAGTATAAATTCAAGCTGTCTCCGGGACACTTGAACAGATGCCCCAGCCTGCTGCATTCTATAGGTGTTATGCAATTATTTACCTTGTGGTGCAATAAAATATAGGGTGTGTGTGTGTGGGGGGGTGTCGTGCCAACTGTTGCAAAGCATAGTGCTTTTGCAGCTTAGCTACGTAGCTTGATACCACGGTGATGGGTGCACCAGAAATACGCCGGATAGTTACAGTAGATGGAATCAGAGAGCAGCTTCTGGAGAAGCAAGCTTCCTTAAAGGATCTTGGCAACTTCTGGGTTTTCCTTACCATTCCTATACATTTTGACAGCTACTGAGATGTGTCATAGTAATGTGAGCAAGAGATGGCACATTAGGAGTCAAGAGAGAAGAAGAATGCTGATCTGTACCCAGGGAATACACCTGCACCGTTCTGTGGCTCTTTTGTGTCACTGAAAACCATCCAGCTCCTTCTAAGTGATGGCTGCCTTTTCTGTCCATTGCTGATTTTGGCCATGAATTTCATATACCATCCCATATGCCAGACTTGTTGTGCAATGTCCTAGAGTTCATAGATTTTAAGGTCAGAAGGGACCATTATGATCATCTAGTCTGACCTCCTGCACAATGCAGGGCACAGAACCTCACCCACCAATTCCTGTATCAAACCTGTGTCTGAAAGTCCTCAAATCATGGTTTAAAGATTTCAAGGTGCAGAGAATCTTCCAGCAAGTGACCCGTGCCCCACGCTGCAGAGGAAGGCCAACCCCCCCCAGGGCTTCTGCCAATCTGCCCAGGAGGAAAATTCCTTCCTGACCCCAAATATGGTGATCAGCTAAATCCTGAGCGTGTGGGCAAGACTCACCAGCCAGCACCCAGGAAAGAATTCTCTGTAGTAACTCAGATCCCACCCTATCTAACATCCCATCACAAGCCATTGGGCATATTTACCGCTAGTAGTCAAAGACGAATTAATTGCCAAAATTAGGCTATCCCATCATACCATTCCCTCCATAAACTTATCAAGCTTAGTTCTGAAGCCAGATATGTCATTTCGTAACCCCTGAGAAGTTTGAAAATAACTTCTCTTCCCTTACCAATTTGGTCTTTTACCATTTAACAAACATGGATCCTTCCTCTCCCACCTTGGGTTATCATGGCGCATCAGCTGACATGGCTTTGCCTGCTTTACTTCCTTGTTGTAGCATGATTGGGGTGGATTGGCTTTGTGCGGGTGGAGTGCTGAGAGCATTCCAACTGGCCATGTCAAAGACCTGGCTGGGCACAACTTTGAAGTATCAACTCCACCACTAGCTTCCACTCCCCGGACCAGAGAGGAGCAGCACTTCAGGTCACTGAAAGTAGAGATCTCCCTACAGAAGAAAGATGGGGGCGTTTCTGTGTGCACTGAGGAGAAGCGTGAGTAAGTAGGTTGGAGAACAACCTGCATTGAGGAGGAGACGTCCATTGAAGTACGTGATGGCAGAAGAGCAACCTTGCTTGAAATCCAGCCAGTCAATTCTTCAGCATGGCTGCTGAAGTTCTCAGAGATGTCCACATAGTTCTGGGGCCAGGTTTTGCTAGTTAATTTGTGCTTCCTTTGATAACCCCCTGCCTGGCTGTGTAGCACCAGTGCCTAAATACTGTGGGTCCATGGTAATCAGTGGTCAATCTGCTTTGAAACATTCTGCAATAGCGTGACGGTGGATTTGACTTTTTAAAATAAAAATGTCCATTATGGGAAACATTAAGTTAGGTTATAATTTTGTCCTGCAAGGAAACATGCTTATTTCCTTTCTTTCTTATCTATTGCTTGATTTAATCGCTTTCTCTTAGAGTTTTGTATAGGATCTAAGTGCTGCTTCACAGCATCTCTTAATCCTTCCTTTATTAAGTGTTAAAGAGGAGGAGTGCTGTCTAGTGGTTAAAGCACATGAGTGGAAATCAGGAAACCAGTTTTCTGTTCCAGCCTGTGTTATGGACCCACTTTGCGACCCTCAGTTTCCCTGTCTCTAAAGTGGGAATAATATTTCCCCATCTCAAAAGGCAGCTGTGAGACTTAATTATTTGTAGAGCACTTTGCGATTTGAAATCAATGTTGCCATGGTGAATGACATGGCTTGAAAGCCCCAAAGGGAAACATCCTTTGTACAAGTACAGAATGCCTTCACTGTGTTGGTCTCAGGATATTAGCGAGACAACGTAGTTGTGGTAATATCTTTTATTGGACCAACGTCTGCTGTTGAAAGAGACAAGGGTTTTGAGCTACACAGAGCTTCATGTCCTGAAAAAAAGCTCTGTGTAATTTCAAAAGCTCGTTTCTTTTACGAACAGAAGTTGGTCCAATAAAAAATACACCTCTACCCAAATATAACGCTGTCCTCAGGAGCCAAAAAATCTTACCGCGTTATAGGTGAAACCGCGTTATATTGAACTTGCTTTGATCCACCAGAGTGCACAGCCCCGCCCCCCCGGAGCGCTGCTTTACCGCATTATATCCGAATTCATGGTATATCGGGTCGCGTTATATTGGGGCAGAGGTGTATTACCTCACTCATCTTGTCTCTCAAGTACAACATTGGCAGTGAGCATGGAATCTCCCCCTATGGTTACCAACAGGAAGAAAGAATGGTCTTTAGTCCTCATGGCCCATTCAAATCCTGGCCAGTCTGCTGAGATTGTCACCTTGGGTCCAGTTAGCACCAACCTTAATGCTGGCTTCTGTGATGTGGACACATGCCCACTTGGAACTAGATTGAGACCTACCAACTCATTCCAAATGGGACGTGGAGCAACTGTCAGATACCAACTCCTTTCAGTCCCTATTAACACAGGCTGGGTGTGGGCCCTTTAACTAATTCCCAGAAACCTCCATGCCCCACATCTCTAACATTCATCACAATTATTTTCTAACGACAATCTTGCCACTTATTTTCTTTCTTGTTTCCTTCCTCCCCCGAGTAATGAAAATATGACTATGGTATTTTTCCAAGAGCAGTTGTTAAGCAATTACCCCACACCCCTTCTTTCCCCCTCCTCATTTGAAGCATTTCAAGCTCTGTTGGATTTCTGGCCAGCGTTTTCACTGAGTTACCTTTTTTGATTGCCAAAAAAGCTAAACCAAAAAAAAAAAAAGTTATAATTTTCCAAGATTACTATGAATTAAATGTATAATAGTCACAGTTTTCCAGCCAGCTGGGACGCTGACAATTTGGAGGGTTCACCCATGCCTAGAAATCTGCCCTTGTAGCTCTGCTTTCCTTTGTTTCAAAGATTAAAATCTCAGAACACACAGTTGACACTAAACTTGGGAGGGGTCGCTACCCATTTCTCCATCTGCTTCTGAGGCCTCGCTGGAATCAATAATGCAGATGTCCTGGGGCGGGAGAAAGTTATCACCTAATATGCATCATGACTAGGAAGCACAAATAGGGCCTAGCCATATACTCTAAACTGTGCCTTTTCTTTACCCTGGCCGCTACACGTGCTGCCACATTTCATTAACCAGTTCATCACACCCTCACCTCACTACAAACGCTATTTAGATGCATCCATGCAGCACTTGGGTGTGTCTGCATCTTCCACGCTGCTGGACTGTATTTGTAACACTGCATTCTGGGCTGCTTTCCTATAGTGCCTCAGCAAGGGAATACAGTGCCTGGAGAATATGCACAAAGAGCACCAGCAATGTATTCTGGGATGTCCAGGGAGCTGGATGGAAGGAGGACAGGCCAAAAAAGTTCCACGGGCAGGGGTAGAAGGATTTCCCACACTACAAAAAAACACTCAATGGGTGACAGGAAAACACTCTGTCATAGTTATTGGGCTAGCTTTCCCTTTGACCCCTCTCAGATCTCTCTCAAGTGCATCGTTTCAGGTGACAGGTCCCATGCCTTCACTTCTATCTTGGTGGAATCCCACAATTCATCTACTGTTAGACTGGGCCTGCAGCACCCCTATGTGATTGCTCCTCATGTCCAATGATGTTTGGCCAGCTGCACGGATTCTGTGTGGAAGCAGTGACCAGCACATGATACAGTGACTCTGAATGGCTTCCTCAAAACAAGGTAGTGTTTATTTATCCATAGGAACATGTCATTCAGAGAAGAGGCGTAAAACAACAAATGGCCTACACGCATACATCCTCCCGAAAATTTAGCATTTCCCTCAAAGCCTAAGCAGGGACAGCTATTTAAGACCTAGTGTTCAGAGTCTGTCCCTGTGTGTTAGTCTTCTCTCCTCCTTGAGCAGCTCCCTGACAACCCACTCTCTCTGTGCAGGCCCAGGACCCGGGTTTTTATTTCCTTTAGGGTTCTTTGTTTCATGTTTCCCTCCTGAAAGCCTCCTCCCCTGTGCCAAGCCAGGGGCTTTCGGCCCAGCATGGTCAGAGGCAACATTTCGAAGACGTGACAGTGCGTTGTCAGTTCTGAACTGGTGACTGGGATATCTAAATCCATCATCTGCCTTCCTGTGGTTGTGAGGTGAGTTCCTGCAGGAGTTAACCGTTTGCAACCAGGTAGCTAACATCATAACAATAAATAAACAGAGGCACACATAATATTAACGAAAATAATGCAGACAGCTCTCAGGTTCTTCACACGCCTAGGCTGGTGGTAGGTGTGACATAGCTGGCTGCCCTGGTGAGTATTAACTGCATTGTATGTAGGCACAAGCCAAATTTAGAGCCTATCAACTTGTTACTAACTGGTTACAAACCCAGTTAAAAGTTGCAACCCAGTCAGGGTCTTAGTGAGGGAGGATTTGTGTGACCGTATGGCAGGTTCAGCATTTGGTTTTTATGCTGTGCTTGCTCGGTTTGACCCTGCGTTGCATTGTGGGTTCATAGGGGCCTCGGGAAGATTAAATAAGGAGCCAGACACTTGTCATATCAACCTGTTGCAAAACCTTTTACAGCCACGGTTTTTCTTTACTGTAAGCCTACCACGAGGACTCTGCCATCCAGCCATGACTTCTGCCACAGCTGAATCCTTTTGCAAGTTAATACATATGTATGTCCGAGATCTTGCACTTCTCAAGGAGTCTGTGGATTTGACAGTCAGGTGGGCAAAGGGACAGGATTGGAAGGACGGGAATGATGCCTGGAAGGGTGGGCAGGGTTCAGGGGAAACCATGATCTCCAGGCTAGGTAAGCTCAGGGGACTCAGCCATGGGGATGAGATGAAGTAGGTGTGTGGGGGGGAGGGTGTGAGTAGGGTCAGAGGAGTGACCTGCATCACACCCCTGTTTTACACCCTCTACAATCCCACTGACTTCAATGGCAATCTCATGGGGTGTTAAGTCAGGACAGAATCTGGCCCTTTCTCCAGGTACAGTAAGTGTGCGTAAGGGGCGGGGAGCAGGAGGCAGGACTCATTCATGGAGCTGGACGGGTCATTGTTACAAGAATTCTCCGCTTCCTCCCCAGGCACTTGCCTGCTCTCACGGTGAAGTCTTCCTTCTCTCCTTAGCTTGCAGCCGGGTCCCTCTGTGAAGCCACGTACGGTAGCGTGTATGAAGAGCACTATAACAGCACACTGTTGTGGCTTGTATTGTTCATCTGTGCACCAGCTAATGCCTTGCAGCCTCGGCTGCACGGAGAATATAGACACCCTGATCCAAGTCTCAGCGGGGTAGCCGTGTTAGTCTGGATCTGTAAAAGCAGCAAAGAGTCCTGTGGCCCCTTATAGACTAACAGACGTATTGGAGCATGAGCTTTCGTGGGTGAATACCCACTTCGTCGGATGCACGATCCTGATCCAAGCAACCCCCGGAGTGCACCAGTCCGGAAAAAAAAAGGAGATTGGCCCCTAAAATATCTCATTGCTTCATTCAACAAAATAAAATAAAATTACCTCCCTCCCCCGCCCCCGGAGAAGTAATGAACTGAAAGGCAATCCAAGAGGCAGGGAGGGAAGAAGGAGCTTGTGCCAAGCACAGAAACAGTGGGGCATTAAACATACAATCGTCTCTAAGCTTCCAAGACTCAGAGCGCACATCAAAGGCCTGAACTGGGTCCAAGTCATGTTGTTTTTTTTTTTTTTCCCCCCTAGGCCCATGAGAAAAGAGTTTCACAACCTGGGGGCAGGCGCATTGCTCTCTCTCAACTTTTCTCCTTTGCTTTCAGAGCCATGATGGGCCCTGAGAGAGAAACTCATGGTGAGGGAGGGGGACAAGTCGATGCCTGGTGTTAACAGTACTGACTTTGCTGAAGCTACAGGTGGGGTGAAGAGAGCACATGATGCTTCCCGTCATGGCTGTCAGCTTTGTGCATTTGTATCAAGAGACCGCTGCAATTCTTGCGATGTTGCGTCCCTGAGCTGGGTCAGTGCAGGGCAGCTTTGCATCCTCATGGCACTGGGCATGTAGGGATGCAATATACCAACAGCTGAAATTAATTCAATGTTCTTTACCTTCCCACAAGCTAGTCCTGCAGGATGCCAGACAGACTGAGAGCACTTGAGTACAGACAGTGATGGTATTTTCAGGCGACGATTCACAAAGTGTGCATTTCCCAAGGAGGTAGTGTTGCCTAGAGGCTAGCGCACTGGACTGGAACTCAGGAGCCCTGAGTTCTTTAACATGCTACCCCATGCGCCTGCTGGGTGACCTTGGGCAAGTCACGTCCCCGCTCTGTGCCTCAGTTTCCCCATCTGAAAAACATGGATAATGATATTGACTTCCTTTGTAAAGCACTTTAACATCTACTCAAGAAAACTGCTATGCAAGAGGTATTATTATATTGTTATTACTAAGGGACCCCAAAAGGTCAGACAAAAATGGAGTTCTCACTTCTGCTGACAAAAACCATTTATGAGGCCAGCTGCTGTGGAGATTTCTCCCGCAGCACATAACAAAAGTGATGCCACAACACAAAGATGTTGCATGAGCATCACAGAACGATGCAACATTACAATGCTGGGAAGAAAGCAGAGGTGTTTTCCTCCCTAGATGAACTAAATTCAAGATGTATTTGTTTTTATGCCCAGCAAAATAGCCTTGCAGAATTCACAGTCTACCCATGAAAAGTGAGTCCCGTCCCAAGAAGATCAGGGCAGGTGGCCATCCCAGATTTATGATTCGCAGCATTTTCGGAAAAATTAACTGTTAGTTTGCTTAACTAGTAAGGGAGGTCTGTGTCTCTGGAGGTCTCTCTTTGACTGATTTGGTTGGATAAGAGGAAGAATGACGGGTTTATAACATTGAACCCTTCTCCAGGAAAGGAATTTTAAGAGGGCTTCTCTAGAGCAATGGTTCTCATACATTGACCCATGGGTCACCAGGAATCCTTAGAATGAAATACACTGAGAACCAGGCAGTGCAAGATTTCAGTGTGGGGAGGGGAAGTATGTTCATGAGATAATCTTTTTCTTTCAAAATGGTCTGGGGAAGAAGAAAGCTGGGGACTGAGCCAGTACCCCAGGAGATCTTCAGGATTATGCTACTTTCCTGTAATTTATATAATTGAGAATAAAGCTTTCTTGCTGATCATAAGGCCGTAGACAATTTTAAGCAAAGAGCACGTTCATACACCCCAATCTGTCTTCATTTCTATGGCTCATTTTAATTCCCCCTTCTTGATTATTCACCAGCCTCCCTTCACTCCTCCTTCTACAGAAGTCCCTCAAGCCATCCTGATCTAATTTATATTCTGTTTCAACTGGCTTCCAAGGTAACTGGTTCCTGTCAATACTCTCTATGATATAGGTCTGCCCGCACTTTCCATTTACTGCTAGCATCTCAGTTTTTAAATGATGCCCCTTAGTTTGTGACCCCTTCAATGATAACAACACTTCTGTTCACTTATTCCATTTCTTGCCTTAATCTGAAAAGTCTCGACAAGCCTCATCTTTTCAAACAATAAGCAAAGCCTTCTGGACATCACAGAACGTAGATTCTTCAGACCTGGTATTGTGTATTTTGCTCTCCAGGGAACCTTTTACAAATCAGTAACTTCCTTTTTGTGGGACGGTGCCCTCCACTGCACACAGAAGTCCAGACAGGGCCCAACAAGTGCCTTGTACTGTAAAGTCACAACATCTCATCTTTTGTTCTGAATTCAGCCCCTCTTTCAACACAACCTGGTACCTTGTTTATCTTATTTTTACTGAGCTATGGTTTCAGTGATTTCTTCACTATCGCATCCATTTTCTTTCCTTGGGCAGTATCGCTGGATGGCGATCATTTCTTTCATCACATGCTCCCATGCTAGGATCCTTCCTCTCAGATTAATTAAATCACATACCAATATGTCTATATTGATCTACATTTTTCATCTGCTCGTCCAGTCATCTAGATCAGTGGTTCTCAAACTAGGGCCGCCGCTTGTTCAGGGAAAACCCCTGGTGGGCTGGGACGGTTTGTTTACCTGC
>NC_048308.1:2550499-2779204 GCF_013100865.1 Trachemys scripta elegans | reverse complement strand
CAAACCTGCGAATGCGGCAGGTAAACAAACCGGCCCGGACCAGCAGGGGCTTTCCCTGAACAAGCGGTGGTCCTAGTTTGAAAACCACTGATCTAGATCCCTGATCCCTGAGTTGCTCCAGTGCTTCAGGGGAATGCGTGTCTCTACTGAATGAAATGTTTTAGACTTGCTCATGCATATATTAGTTCCCTCTAGTAGGAGATTCAGAAATAAAGCAGGCAGGTAAATGCTTTTTCTGTCTTGGGAAAATGTTCAAGATTTCAAAATTTTTTCCAGTCCTGAAGAATTGGAACAAAACGTCAAAAATCTCAAAATATTTTGCAAATCAAAAATCCTAAAAAAAAATGCAGCTGGGGTCAATCAAAACATTTTGTTTAGATAATTTTGAAATGTTTTGTTTGTGACCTCTTAAAATACTATCAGTTAAACTTTGAAACGTAAAGTCACTTTGAACGGAGAAATGGAACTTTTTGTTTCAACAATTCTGCCTTTTCCAAATTTTCCAAAACTTTTTCAAAATGGGAAAGTCGCCCAAACGACCCTTTCCTGTAAAAAGATTCAGTTTTGACAAATCAGCTTTTTTGATGGAATAAAGTTTAGTTGAAAAATCCCCGACCGGCTGTCGTAAGAAAGATTTCTTCGTTAGCTTCGGGGTAACTGGGCTGTGGTTTTGGGGACTCATGACTCATGAGCTGTATTCCCAAGGCTGCCGGCATGTGGTTTAGAGACACAAGGTGGGGGAGGTAATATCTTTTATTGGACCAGCTTCTGTTGGTGACAGAGACAAAACTTTATGTGGTTTAAGATGATCACCGCACACCCGTCTGCAGAGTTAAAATTCATGGCTTCTTTCTCCTCCAGCACGAGCCGTTTCCATGAGCACATTGAGGCCAACTGAGAACCTCATTTAAGGAAATAGATGAGTTAAGAGAATACATTTCCTTTTGCATCAAACAGCTCACACATACTGATTCCCCACAGGCCTGACCCCCTTCTAAAGAAACTCTACTTAAAGGCACAAACTGTTAAAAGAATAAAATGTCATGTGCACCACAAAGTGAAATACAATAGAAGTGGGACCAGATGTAAGAGGAAGGGGGTCACAGTCTACTCTTAGTTCTGTGACTGCAGTTCTACTGGAGTCAATGGGATTGTATCAGTGGAACTGAGAGCGGGCCTTAGATCTGTTTAACGAAGACATTTCCAGAGTCCTGGTGTAACACCGACAGACCCCAGTTGTCGTTGGGTGGGATTGAACCTGGGACCTTAGTGCATGAACCTCTACTGCATGAACTAAAAGCCAACTGGCTGTAGAGCAGTCTCTCTCGCTCAATCGCTCTCTCCCCTGCCCACTAGATGGGCCAGAACACCACACCCAGGAGGTGTGTGGGTTACATGCTTCCCCTAGCTGAGGAAGAACGTCCCGAGCTTCAGAGACATAAGAACATAAGAACGGCCCTACTGGGTCAGACCAAGGGTACATCTAGCCCAGTATCCTGTCTTCCGACAATGGCCAATTGCAGGTTCCCCAGAGGGAATGAACAGTACAGGGAATCGTGAAGTGATCCATCCCCTGTTGCTCATTCCCAGCTTCTGGCAAACAGAGGCTAGACTTCCCAGTTGAAATCCCGGACAAGCCCCTACTTGTAACACCGGCAGACCCCGGTTGTCGGCCTCTCAGACTCTCCCCACACGCACACTCAGGAAGTGTGTGGGTTACAGCGGGTCATACGGCAGAGTTCTCCAAAACAACTCCCGTGAAAGGATACGAGGTCAGGACACTCAGATTATTTCTTTAACAGGCTTCTGCTGCATTACAGAACGTGGCTCCTTGGACACTGGCGAGAGCAGCCCTGCCGAGCATTTTGCTTCCGTTGGTTTATTATTTAAAAGGTTGGTGAGAACCCAAATGGGACCTCCTTCTCATTTGCTCTGACAGAAGCATTTGCACAGTTGGTTTCTTTCTTTTGTGTGTGATATTTTGCCCTGCAAACCAAATGCTTCAATTTCTTTTTTTCTAAATAAACTAAATCCACCCACACAAACACACACATAAATATTAGCAGCCCAGCAACCTCAAGCCCGACAACAAACCATTATGTATGGAGCCCAGTGCCCATGAATATCCTGTACGAGCCAGCACACAAAACCCACCATTTACAAACAATGCTACAGTGTCTAACTAGTAAGAGCTACTTAGTGCTAACAAGCAACCCTACAATAATAATTCATTCTGTTCAGACCTGCATTCATGAGCAACCTTATAATAAATGACTGCAAAGACCCCACCATCCGTGAGCAACTCTGCAACAACCAACCAGTGCATGCAGCCAAGTGCTTATGAGCGACCCTACCAAAATAAACCAGGGTACAGACCTGGGTAGTGTGGATGTTTTTCTGAAAGATATGGTTTAGGACAAGCATAGCTATTGGACCTGAAGCAGGAATTAATATAGAGAAAGCCTATGGTCTGTGTTATGCAGGAGGTCAGACTAGGTGATCACAGTGGTACCTTGTGGCCTTAAAATCTATGTCTCTAGATAGTGAGAAAAAATATTTTGCAAACATGTAAAGCAGTTTCTAAGCAGAATCTTGCTTTGATCGTGTTCACAGTCATTTGTATTTCCTTCTCCTGAAAGACGGTGTGAGTGGGGGTTTTGTTTGCGGAAGGAGGGTCTCAGGCCCAGAACTGAGATGAATATAATCACTAAATGATTATTCCCCTCTATTCGGCACTGGTGAGGCTACACCTGGAGTATTGTGTCCAGTTTTGGTCCCCCCCACTACAGAAAGGATGTGGACAAATTGGAGAGAGCCCAGCGGAGGGCAACGGAAATGATCAGGGGGCTGGGGCACATGACTTATGAGGAGAGGCTGAGGGAACTGGGCTTATTTAGTCTGCAGAAGAGAAGAGTGAGGGGGGATTTGATAGCAGCCTTCAACTACCTGAAAGGGGGTTCCAAAGAGGATGGAGCTCGGCTATTCTCAGTGATGGCAGATGACAGAACAAGGAGCAATGGTCTCAAGTTGCAGTGCAGGAGGTCTAGGTTGGATATAAGGAAACACTATTTCACTAGGAGGGTGGTTAAGCACTGGAATGGGTTACCTAGGGAGGTGGTGGAATCTCCATCCTTAGAGGTTGTAAGGCCCGGCTTGACAAAGCCCTGGCTGGGATGATTTAGTTGGGGTTGGTCCTGCCTGCTTTGAGCAGGGGATTGGACTAGATGAGCTCCAGAGGTCTCTTCCCACCCTAATATTCTATAATTCTATAAAATTCTATAATTCTATAAATTGAACTAATTTAGAGGGGAGGTGGAGATCATTCTAAAAAGGCTTGGTCACCCAACTGGAGGCAGAAGCAGGCACCTGTAACTCAGGTGAGTGATGACAGCTCACATATCAAAGATTGAATAGTGAATACTCAAGGACGACTCAGCAGAAACAACACCTGAGCGTCACATAGGCTGAGAAGTGGGTATATGAAACAGCCATCGAATCATTTTGAAGGATGAACAAATTAGTAAGAATGGCAGGCTGTTCACAGACAGGGAAAGGGCCGCCTCTCCCGATTAAACTGATCACTCCAGTCTTTGAAAAATCCCTACTGCACTCGAGCAACCCTGCAGGAGCCAAGGAGCGAGGATGATTTAGTTGGGGATTGGTCCTGCTTTGAGCAGGGGGTTGGACTAGATGACCTCCTGAGGTCCCTTCCAACCCTGATCTTCTATGATTCTATGAACTCAGCACCCATGAGCATCCCCGCTGAAAGAGAGTGGCATACAGAGCACCCCCCACAAGCAACCATACAATAACAAATCAACGTGAACCCCAGCAAAAACCCTGCAACACAAACCAGGGCAGAGCCCACCACTCAAGGGCAACCTTGTCATGATCAGACAGCAGGTGTAAATGCAAGAGTTGACTCACTGCAGGTGCACCCCCTTGTGGCTGGGTGTGGCATAGCAGCTCCTTCCGTTCCAGTGCTCCTGCCAACAGTTAGTCGGGTTCTGCAGTGGTCTCTCTTCTCATGACTCGGCCCTCTGGCCAGGTCACATTTTGGTCCCCTGCCTCTCCCTTCGGGGGTAAGGGAATGCCCAGCAAATAATAGTCTTAATCCTCACACCTGGTCTTTAGCTCCATCTGGGCCCCGTGGTCCTCATACCCTTCCTTCAGGGTTTTCGGTTGCCTTTACTGCCTTGTCAGAGGCCTCACGCCACCTTCCCCAGTGGTCAGTAGAGGAACCCACTACAGTGGGTTCCAGACCAGAGACGCTATAACCAACAGCCAAGCTCTGCTCCTTCAGACCCCTTGCTGCTGCCTTTCTGGACTTCTTCCTACCCTAGCCCACCAGCAGGCCCCTCCCACAGCCTGTCTACATCCACCCTTCTCTCAGGGCCTGCCCTGGAACCCTCCCAGAAATCCTAAACCAAATCTATAGACGTCAACCAACTTCTGCTTTCCTTGGGTTTGACCTTCCAGCACTCTAATGGTCCTCCACTGAACACCTCCCAGAGTTCTCTCCCTGTACAGCCAGATCCTGCCCCTCTATCAGGGCTCACCGCCAGCACCTGCTCCACCCCCAGTGATTACGCTGTTTCCCCTGGCCTCCTGCCAGACTTCTCCGCCCACAAGGGCCAACTCTCTGCCTAGGCTTCCTCCTGGTGTCTCCACTCTCTGTTCCCAGCAGCCTTCTAATGTGCGCTCCCTTTCTCTAGAGTCACCACCCAGTGCCTTCCCCTTCTGGGCTTCATTTTTAATTAAGCCTGGCCCACCCTCCAGGTAACAGTAGCCAAGTAACATACCTGACTTCTCAGGCCTTAACCCTTTCATTGCCTGCGTGGGGTAACTCCCCCCCAGCCATGAGCACCCCTAAAATGACCACCAGTACACAGGACCTATTTTTCACAAGCATCCCTGTAATAACAACAAACTAGCTGTGTACACACAACGGAGACGACAACTTTGGTAATTAAATCGATTTCAGTCTCGTGAGTCCCAGGTGGTTGTTATAAACAACAGTGAGAAGAAATTAAATAGAAAATCCAATCAGATCTATTGCAAGTGGCATTTTGACCACGTCCATCTTAAAGCTCTACCAAAGTTTTAGCCTGGAAACTTTTCTGTTCCAGCTGGGTCTTGAGCCGTGGGTTGAAATGTATGTTAAAATCAGAGGACACTGTGCAGTTTAGCTGGGGTGAGTACAAAGGATGAGCAGACAAGAGAATCCTGGTTCTAATCTCTCCAGAGCTAGTGACTCATTCTAGGATCTTGGACAAGTCACTTGACTCTCCTGAGCTCTGCACAGCTGGAGAGTTGGGGAAATAAATAGGGTCCTAACCAAAAACTCAGAAGCTGAGTTTTCCTGGGTAAACAAATTTCCAAAAAGAGGGAACGCCCTTCCCCGCTCCCAAACCTCTCTCTCTCTCCTTGGCGTCTCATCGTTGAAGTGAGGGCTAGTTTAAACAGTGAAAATGTTCAAAGTAAAAAGCTTGACCTGGCAGCTGTCTCCGAAGGACCTTGCTTTGGCTGTGAAATCTGCCTGCGCTTTGCAGGAGCAGGTTTTTATGGCCTTTTCGGGTCGGAGAACAAAGATATATTGTGCCGTTACACTCCATATGCTTTATGAAAATATGCTTCTGAATGTGAATATGAGGTCACTGGAATATGCTTTAAGCAAACGCTCTCTTGTAAGGTATCATTACAAAGCTTATAATCTGAGTGTGTTCATCCGATTTGTTTGCATGTATTATTTCTATGTCTGGAGTTAGGAGAATAAGATAGAAACTTGTATTACTGATGTAAACAGGTTAAGTGGAAGCCATTAAGGGTGCCTAGAATCAATGAACTGTAAATGGCTCTGTTTACTTGCAAACCTTCGTGTGTAGGTGTGGGTCAGCCCAGGAAGAATGGAGGCTGGGGTCTCACAGGACATGTGATCATGTCACCTGATACTGGAATCCATCTTAAATCTGGTACTTTTCCATTTAGAAGGAGGGGTGGGGACCCAGAGAAACAAAAGTTTCCTGCCTTGTGCCAAAGCTGTAAAAGAGGGTGGAGCAGGACAAAGGGGTCCCAGTCATGAGAAAGCCCCTGCTTACCACCTAAGATGTTTGCTGGAACTATCAAGGACTGTACCAGGGGAAAGGATTGGGCCCAGACTAGGAAGGAGTCTAATCTGTGAAAGAGGCTTATTGGAACATCTCTGAGGGTGAGATATTACCTGTAATCCGTTTCTTAATGTATTAGGCTTAGACCTGCGTGTTTTGTTTTATTTTACTTGGCGACTTACTTTGTTCTGTCTAGTATCAGGGGGTAGCCGTGTTAGTCTGGATTTGTAAAAAGCAACAGAGAGTCCTGTGGCACCTTTAAGACTAACAGATGTATTGGAGCATAAGCTTTCATGGGTGAATGTCCACTTCATCAGATGCATGTCTGTCTGTTCTGTCTATTACTTGAAACCACTTAAACCCTACTTTTTATACTTAATAAAATCACTTTTGTTCATTAATAAACACAGGGTAAGTGATTAAAGCTGGGGGAGCAAACAGCTGTGCATATCTCTCTATCGGTGTTATAGAGGGCGGACAATTTATGAATTTACCCTGTATAAGCTTTATACAGAGTAAAACGGACTTATTTGGGGTTTGGATCCCATTGGGGGCTGGGTGTCTGGGTGCTGGAGGAAGCTAACCTGCTGAGCTGTTTTCACTGAAAGCCTGTAGCTTTGGGGGCATGGTCCAGACCCGGGGTCTGTGTTGCAGCAGGCTAGCGTGTCTGGCTCAACAAGGCAGGGTTCTGGAAGTCCCAAGCTGGCAGGGGAAATGGGCTCAGAGGTAATTTGAGCACATCAGGTGACAGTCCCAAGGGGGTCTCTGTGACCAAACCCGTCACATATATATTTATTTTAAAAGGAAATTTTATATAGACTTTGCATTACACTTTCTTCTGAGGCCGGATATCAAGCCAGTAGCCCTTTCCTCTCCCTCTACCACTCACTTTATATCACCCAAAAAAATAACATCCCATCCTCTCTTCCTCTCTCTGAGCAGTGATGGAAAGTTGGGTGTTTGTAAGCCCTGTTTTCTGTGCAGTTTAGGGCCAAAGCTACAGCTGCACAGAGAGACAACGCAACAAATCTGTGGCTACAGATGGACACAAGCAGCGGAGTCCTACCCTCCATGGGAGGAATTAGTTAGGATTAGCAACCCAAAACATATGAGCTGAAGTAGCATCACTGCTAGCTGCTGCAAGTGCTAAGGCTTTTATCATTTTGTCTTTGGCTAGAGGGCCACACAATCACAAACGGTTGTGCTATGCTGGGAAAACACATGGCAAAAACCCCCCATTAGCTGGTAGATTACACCACGCAGGGTGCAGGCCTCTAGCTTTTCACTGAAAGACAGTGGGAATGGCAGAACATCAGGTCTGACAGGAGACATCTGCCAAGCTTTCTGCCAGTGCAGCTCTGTAGCTTTGACAGCTTTCCCAAGGGTCACAAGCCCCAGCAAGGCAGCAACCCACTGTTGTACATGCTTGGGGAGGGGTCTGGTATTAGTGCACTAGGACTCATTTTTAAGGTAAAGAACCAGCAGCTTGGATTCAACACGTTGAACTTAGTGAACGGACTCCTCCCAAGCGTGCTATTCCAGGAGGGTTTTGTGGGGGAATTGTGATGTATCGGTCTGTGACGGTTGCTCCAAAGTGCCAGAGAGGATATTCGGTGGGTCTTCCTGCAGAAAAGTGCATTGGAAATCTCATTAGGAGTCTTCACTCTAGATTAGGGTGACCACCTGTCAAGGAAATAAATATCCACTGTCTAAAAAATCTACGGCAAAGCTTGTTTTTAAGAGACGCCAACCCACTGTGTTTTCTTCATGATATAAAATCAGTGTCTGGTCATTTGCATGTTTATTGCTTGAACGCAGCCTCTTTATCCCATCAGTAGGGAACATTAGGCACCAAATAAGGGACACTCCTTACCTGCAGCACAGTTGCCTGTTCCCTGGAACAGAAGTAAGAAAGAGAGCTGTGGTTTAGGCCCAGGCCTGGGAAATGCAGGAGTTCTAATCTACATAAGAACATAAGAACAACTGTACTGGGTCAGACCAAAGGTCCATCTAGCCCAGTATCCTGTCTACCGACAGTGCCCAATGCCAGGTGCCCCAGAGGGAGTGAACCTAACAGGTAATGATCAAGTGATCTCTCTCCTGCCATCCATCTTCACCCTCTGACAAACAGAGGCTAGGGACACCATTCCTTACCCATCCTGGCTAATAGCCATTAATGGACTTAACCTCCATGCATTTATCTAGTTCTCTTTTAAACGCTGTTATAGTCCTAGCCTTCACAACCTCCTCAGGCAAGGAGTTCCACAAGTTGACTGTGCGCTGCGTGAAGAAGAACTTCCTTTTATTTGTTTTAAACCTGCTGACTATTCATTTCATTTGGTGTCCCCTAGTTCTTGTATTATGGGAATAAGTAAATAACTTTTCCTTATCCACTTTCTCCACATCACTCATGATTTTATAGACCTCTATCGTATCCACCCTTAGTCTCCTCTTTTCCAAGCTGAAAAGTCCTAGCCTCTTTCATCTCATCTCTGTTCTTGGGCAACTCACTTGATCCTCTTGTCCTTGGTGACCCTATCCGTAAAATGGGGATAATTAACTCTCCCCCTACTGCACTGGGGGGTTGTGAGGATTAATGAGCTAACAACTATAATGCTAAGGACCAGCTTCCCAGCTGTGGCAAACAGGCATAACTCCACTGTAGTCAACAGTGCTATTTAGGTTTACATCAACCAAGGGTCTTGGCCTCAGCGTTATTTACTATTCTCCTTTTTCACTTCCCCCCCCCCCCGCAAGAAAACCTTTGCAGACCTCTTAGAGACAACATTAGACGCCTCTAGCTGTGAACACATATAGCGGGAAAGAGGCAAGAGGCCAGGAGAAGCAATTTAGAAGCTTGCATCTGATCAGCTGGGTTGCTCTGTGTTTGAATAAGAGGACTCATCAGACCTCAATCTACACTGGGTTACCATCATTTCCACCCCCCATTATGTTGCTCCTTGATAATGACCAAAAAAAAAAAATCTATGGAGAAAATGTGCAGGATGCTCTCCAGCTGAGATATTTACAGAATCAGTGGAAGAGATGAACTGCACTCGCTCCTGATTGGCATGCGTTTTCTCACTGCCGAGGTCAGAAATGCTAGTGTAGTCTATTGCAATTAGACAATTCATTTCCCTCACCACTGGGCCACATGCACCGAGTCCGCGGCACCAGAGGATGTCCCAGCGAGAACTGATGGCAGTCTTTGTAAAGCAGTGACTTCTACATGGTTACGGGGTGGTGGCTGCCTCAGGCCGGGGTGCGGTTTTCTGTGAGTGGCCCGGGAGGAGGAGGAAAGCGGCACCACAGTATCTTAGACTTCCCAGGAGCCAGACTCTTAATCCAGCCATGGAGATGACTTTCAGTGTGATGATCCGTACTCTGTTAAAGGATATCCCCAGCAACTTCTTTTCTGCCGTGCTGAGTTTTTGAGATGTAGTTATTTGATTAAGTGGAGGCTCTACGTGCATGGTAAAACATGGCAAAACCTGAGCTCGTCATTTTCCCTCTGAGGTCCTCCTCCCTTTCTCCCTTCTCTATTGTGTTAGACAGTAGCCCACTCATCCCACTCAGCCAGGCTTGTAGCCTCCGTGGCAATTTGGACTCTTCTCTCTCTTCATCCTAAATATACAGGCCCATTGCTAAACTCTGCCAATTCTTCCTCCATAACAACTCAAGAATTCATCCTGTCTTTCGTTAGGTACTGCCAAAACTACCTTCCATTCCCATCTCGCTCTGCTCCAGTCTATCCTGACCAGTGCTTAATTTGTAATGAAAGAGGTGCTGGGGTGCAAACTGCCATCTTTTTACTTTCATAACTGATGCAGCAAACCCAGAGGTGCCAGGGCTACAAACTGCCAAGCCCAAAGGTGCCGGGACTATGAACTGCCAAGCCTAGAGGTGCCGGGGCTACGAACTGCCAGGCCTAGAGGTGCCGGGGCTACGAACTGCCAGGCCTAGAGGTGCCGGGGCTACGAACTGCCAAGCTTAGAGGTGTCAGGGCTGAGACCTGGCACGAATTAAGCACTGACCTTGACTGAAGTGGCTAAAATCCTCCTCCTCATCTGCTGCTTGGGCCATATCACTCTCCATTTTGACTAGCTCCACTGGTTTCTTCTCGCCACTTCTCGTTCACTTCTCCAGGGCCCTACACAGCTCCATTCCTGCCTATATCTCTGCTCTATCATCCCTCCTAACCCATACCTCTCCAGCAACCTGATTTGCTTCACTGCTTCCTTCATATCTTTCTTTTCCCACCCTCATCTCCGTTCCTTCTTCCATGCTGTCCTCTGTGGCCTGGATTAACTTCCCAATCGCCGTGTCCTCACCCTCTCCTCATTTAAATCCCTCCCATCAACCTACTTCTTCTGCAGAGCTCACAGACCTTAACCCCCGCCAACAATGCAGATTGTCACTAACACCACGTGTGCATGTGATCCTGTTCTTCTTGGTGTAACTCCAATGAGTTCAGTGGAGTGACTCCCGATTTACACTGGTGTGTGCAGTAGGACCGAGACCATCGTCTCTCCACCTCCAGTTCTGATTCTTGTTGTCTGCCCGTTGAGATGGGAGGTACCTTTGGAGAGGGACCATTCGTTTTGCAGATTCTGTGCATCAAGCACATGATCGGTGCTCAACCAATAATACACAATAAATAATATAATGTGCATTGGTGGAACACCATAGGCTCTTTAGTACTTGCACTGCTGCAGAACTTGTTCTAGATCACACCTTACTTAGTAATTCAATACATTTATAAGGCATTGTGAAAAAGCAGCCTTTGTCCAGGGTGTCCCTCGGCGGCAAGATGCGGCATGACAGGGACACCTGCCTCAGTTTCCGCTTTTGTCTGCCCATGAAAGGAAGATAGTCTCTTAATGTCCCATCTCTAAACATAATTTATTCACATCCACCACTGCAGTAATTTCCTCAAAACCTTGTAATAAAACCATTTTCCAGTATCCACAATAAATGTAACGACACAACAGCATTTCCATTCTCCACTTTAGGGACAACACCCCCAGAACCCCCCGTAGCACTGGCTTTCCAGTTCCATTTCCCCCTACTCCCGGGCTTCACTCTCCACATCTTCCACCTGAGAATGGCCAGGATCCTCCTGACTCTTACCTCAGTCCCCAAGTCAGGTCTCCCGCAAGAGAGCTCCCCGCAGTGGTCCACTCCCCGGCCTCCCTGCCTGTGAGTCTACCGCTGCTCAGGACAGGTCCCTCCAGGATCCAATCTCTTGCTTCCGGGCTTGGCTTCCCCTGACCAAGCAGAATCTTCCACTTTTCCTAGAGGTCCCTGCCCAAGCCTTCCGTTCATCTGACCAGTCTCCCCAACTGCTGTTTATTCACAGATTCCAAGGCCGGAAGATATATTGAGGAGATATATATACACACATACAGAGAGCATGAACAGGTGGGAGTTATCTTACCAACTCTGAGAGGCCAATTAAGTAAGAGAAAAAAAACTTTTGAAGTGATAATCAAGCTAGCCCAGTACAGACAGTTTGATAAGAAGTGTGAGAATACTTACAAGGGGAGATAGATTCAATGTTTGTAATGGCTCAGCCATTCCCAGTCCTTATTCAAACCGGAGTTGATTGTGTCTAGTTTGCATATCAATTCTAGCTCAGCAGTCTCTCGTTGGAGTCTGTTTTTGAAGTTTTTCTGTTGTAATATAGCCACCCGCAGGTCTGTCACTGAATGACCAGACAGGTTAAAGTGTTCTCCCACTGGTTTTTGAGTATTATGATTCCTGATGTCAGATTTGTGTCCATTAATTCTTTTGCGTAGAGACTGTCCGGTTTGGCCAATGTACATGGCAGAGGGGCATTGCTGGCATGATGGCATATATCACATTGGTAGATGTGCACGAAAGCTTATGCTCTAATAAATTTGTTAGTCTCTAAGGTGCCACAAGTACTCCTGTTCTTTTTGCGGATACAGACTAACACGGCTTCTACTCTGAAACCTGTCAAGGCCGGAAGGGCTCATTTCGATCATCTAGTCTGACCTGCTGTTTAACACAGGTCAGAGAACTTCCCCCATAACTTTCCTCCTAGCTGCTCACTGGCAACTCACATTTACTGCTCTCCTTC
The DNA here is from genome assembly GCF_013100865.1 of Trachemys scripta elegans. NCBI lineage: Eukaryota > Metazoa > Chordata > Testudines > Emydidae > Trachemys > Trachemys scripta. Next base: position 2,766,994 of record NC_048308.1, on the reverse strand, counting down.
CAAATTCAGCTGATGCTCAAGCAACGCCTGCCAGCTCCCCCCTGCCGCTTCCTCTCTGTCTCTCTCTCGGAGTCCTCTCCGGGTCTGACTCTCCAGCTCTCTGCCTCTCCTGGTTTCAGACAGCACCTGCCAAGCTCCTCCCGCTAGGGCCCTCTTTTAAGCCCAAGTGGAAGTCAGCTGACCAATCACAGGAGCTCTGGCCTCTGCCTTCATAAAGGGCCAGTGCTGCCCTGTGACAGGCATTGATTGCCCAACACCTAAGGGCCACGCAATAACCATGCAAAACACCCAAATAAAAAAATAAAGATCAAGCAGCCGCGCCCTCACCAAACACATGGGAGCAATCCCCAATTAATGCAACTAACGAGGACACCTGTGTTCGTGTGACAACTCTGCTGGGTATGGAGCAAGTGAGTGAAAGGAAGGTCTGTTAATGTGAATCTCTTTTGAAATATAGAGCAATTACTGTGCCCCGTGCAACAGGAAGGACCGAGCCAGCCTGCCCCAAAACCACAATGCAGATAGTCCTGTACAGACACAACTTGGATTTCCTACTACACCAATAGCTACAAATGGATGAAGGCAGCATTTGATTAATCAGGTTTAACGGGCAGGCAGCAACAGGCAGAGCAGAAACAGTGGGAGTATGAATGCTACCACGATCCTGGAAGAGATTGTGGGAATGCTTGCCAGACTCAAATGTAGCGATCAGAGCTGAAAAAGCAGCCAGGCTTGTTTAGGAAGCAGGGAAATCGTCTGTTGGTTGGTATAATGGAAAAGTAGGAATGGGGAAGTCCTTCAGAACTACGGAAGACAGAAAACATTTGTACATGCCTGAGAGAACGGGCTTGAAAAATCTCCATCTTGAGCTTAACTTGTTTAGGGCTTTCAGAGAGAGCCCTGCTCTGTTTGTCCCCAATTCTCTGAGGCTAGAAACGATCATTATTATGTATTAATTATATTATAGTTGTGTGTCAAGGCTCCATCCAACACTGGGGCCCCATTAGGCCAGCCGCTGTACAGGCATAGAGCAAGAGACAGCGCCTGCCCCAACGAACTTATCGTTTAACAGACAACATGGACTAAGGGAGGAGTAAAAGAAAACAATCTACATTGCAAATGTCATGTTAGTGCCATGATTTTTGTGTGCGGTTGCCTTTTCCATTTATTATAATTTTTGTAGGTGCTTTTGGTTATGTTTTACTTTATATAATACATTACACCCAAAAACGACATTAAAAGAAAAGGATGAAGGTTGCAAAGTCAATTCATGACAATTATTAAAAAAATAATAATAATGAACTGTTAGTGAAATTAAAACCATTAAAAGACCCAGTTTGCTCTCCCAGAATTCATTGCCCTGGACATACTAAAACAAACTTTTTAAACATTCAGGGAAGAGCAGGAGCGGCGCCAGGGTTTTTGGCGCCCTAGGTGGGGGTCCTTCTGCGCTTCCGTTTGTTGGCGGCAATTCTGCGGCGGGTGGGGGGTCTGTCCACGCTCCCGGTCTTCGGGGCACTTCGGCGGCGGGTCCCAGAGCAAGTGAAGGACCCGCCGCAGAATTGCCGCCGAAGACCCGGAGTGCTGAAGGACCCCCCGCCGCCGAATTGCCGCCCCCCCAAATCTTGGTGCCCTAGGCAACCACCTAGGTGGCCTAAATGGAAGCGCCGGCCCTGGGGAAGACTCTGCTTAGTAGGTTATAAATCCTTATATTTATTCATTTCTAGTAGGCAAATGCCAAATATGCAAACAGAATCAGTACAGGTACAAATAGATAGGAAGATATAGTGCCTGCCCCAACAAGCTAACAGTTTAATTTTGAAATAGATGCAACCAGGGGGTATGAGGCCATGCCTACACCACGGGCACTACAGCGGACCAGCTTCAGCACTGCAGCGATGCCAATGTAGCACTGTAGTGTAAACGCTTCCTACAGCGACAGAGGGGTTTTTCTGTCCTTGTAGGTGATCCACCTCCCTGATCAGCAGTACCTAAGTCAACAGAAGCATTATTCCGTTGTGTCTAGCTGCGTCCATACCAGGGGTTAGGTTGGAATAGCTACAGTACTCAGGGGTGTGAATTTTTCACATCCCCGGGAGACATAACTATGACATGTTTGGGGCACCTGGCATTGCCCACTGCGGAAGACAGGACATAGACCTTTGGTCTGACCCAGTATGGCCATTCTTACGTTCTTAGGATAATCTAAATGTTAAGTGTAGACCAGGTCCACAGAAATAACATGAAGGAATAGAGAAGGGAGAAGGAAAGTAACAGTCATGAGATCATAGGTTATTATGTCGCTGGATAGCTTTGAATTATTTGAAAAGAGGTTTTATTGGACCTGGTCAGAAATTTTTCAATGAAACATTTTCTTCACCAGAAATTGCGGATGTGTCAAAACCAAAGCTATGGGAACGAGTTGGTTTTGACAAATTTCCCAACTCAAAAATTTAAAAAAAGTTCAAAATATTTAAAATGATTGATTCTGATATTTTCTAAAAGAAAAGTTTCTCTTTGTTTGGTTCAAACCAACTATTCATTTCAAACTCTAACTTATTTTATACTAAGATAGGTTAATAAAAAAAGAAAAAAGTCAATGCTGAAATGAAACATTTTGAAATGATCAAATGGAAAGGTTTCTATGAGTTTCTCCAAAGTCTACAAATCTCTATTGACCAATACCAAAAGGTTTTTGGTTTGTTGGTTCATGAACATTTTTGAGATTTTGACTTTTCCAACCATTTGGGGGTGGGATTTTTTTCTTTTTTAAATATCAAAAATTCTTGCAGGCTGGAAAAAATGTTTCCTGCCCTGCCCTAGTTTTTATAATGGTTTTTGGTAACCTATCAGTAAATGAACAATAGCTCTCTCCACAACTAGCCATCATCGATTGGCTGGTTTCTTGTAGATGCCATTGTGCCGCTGGCAGACCAGGTGCCAACTCATGCCAAGGCCCCTATGTCTCAACTGAACGCTGACATATAACATGGCTGGATCCCGTCTGGCTAACCTGTGCATTAATATTGTTAAAATGGATATTAGAACAATCAGAATGGGTTTAGCGTTTAGACTCTATGAGGTGCTTGTCAGTTGCTGCATGCATTGATCTCAGGGACTGTCTGCACTTGAATGCTGCAGGGGCACAGCAGTACCACATGCACTAGTGACAATTACTGTTGCCCGCTCTCCCAAATTTACTGGGCAAGGGCTTTGTGGCCTCTGCTTCAGGAGCTCTTTCCCCCACATCTGTCCATCCCCCGGGCTGCAATTCATTCTACCCCTACCCACCCTATCAGTTCTGACCTCCCCTCAGTTCAACCCCCTCTCAGCTCCCTCCCCACATCAGTTCAGCCTCCAACATCCTCCTGGGCTTCTTCACCCCCTTCTCCCAAGTCTGGGTTGGGGGCAGCTCCAGGGGCTCCTCACCCCTCTCTGCTCCTTCTCGGGCAGGTGTGGGGAAGTGCAGAGGCACTGACCTGTCCCCATTGCTCATAGGAGGCGATGGGGAAACAGGGAGAGGAGCCGGCCTGAGCTGCTGGGCATTTTTGCTTCCTCCTTCAGGTTGCTATGGGGAGGGGAGAGAGTGGTACCTGCGCCAGTTCTGATTGTTTATTCTGCCCCAGGAGGAGGCAAAAAGGGTGGGCAGCCAATCAGAGGGCTCAAATGTACTAGAGGGCTGGGGCTTCTTGGTCATGGCCCAACTGGCTCCAGCCCCAGGCAAGATGGCATCACTTGCGGGGAAAAAATCATGAGAGTTGGCAAAGCTGTGAGTGTCAAATGCTCCCAGTCGCATCCGCTAGTGATTCACACCCACTTGGCACAGGAGAGATGACTACAGAAGGTGCAAGGCAGCGATGAAGAATCAGACCCATAACACCCAGTACAAATTTTCCATTCAAACCCTGATCCTTTCCCCTTTACTCAATGAATGTGCTCTTCCCAAGGAGCTGTTGGTTGAAGGGCCTCAGGATTTTCTAGGCCTCTAAGCCAGCTTGGGCTGAAGGCAAGGGCAGTGGTCTTTCATTGCAGTTAGTCTGTGGTTGGCTCCGGGCAGTGCAATATGACTACATTTCCATTTCTCTTTGATGGCGTCCTGAGTGTGTATCCCCAGTCATATGGAGTCGGCAGAGTTTTGGGTCATTCAGTTTCGCTATCAAGGACATGTACTGAATGATTGATTGTCAGTCAGAGGCCAGAAGGGGACCCTACCTTAGTGTGTGATGTGCCTTTCTCAAGCCGGGCAATGGGAAGAAGTAGCAGATGAATACATAACAATTGTACTATAGGTATTTGAGGGTAGTTCGCTGGCCTGTGTTATATAGAACTAAATCAGGGGTCAGCAACCTTCGGCACGTGGCCCATCAGGGTAATCTGTTGGCGGCCGCGAGGTATTTTGTTTATGTTGATCGTCCACAGGCGCGGCCCCTCTCAGTGGCTCTGGTTTGCCGTTCCCGGCCAATGGGAGCTGTAGGGGGATGTGCCTGCAGATGGTCAACGTAAACAAAATGTTTCTCGGCCCGCCAGTGGATTACCCTGATGGGCTGGGTGCCAAAGCTTGCCGACCCCTGAACTAAATGATCAGAGTGCTACCTTCTGGCCTTGGAATCTATGAATTTTCATATGAGACAGCATCATATGCTTTATTATAATCAGAACCTGCTACAACTACTTTCCCTTCATCCACTCATTTTGATACGATGTCATAATTAATAATAACATCTCCATCCAGCTGAGGGTCTCAGTGCAGTTTACAGGCATTAATCAATGGCATTGTAACAATGCAACACAGGAGAATTTTGCTCTATGGGACGCTAGTCAAATAACTAGACTACTAACACTCCCAAATTCTGGAAATACTAGGAGATTGTAAATGGCATTGTTATATGTGAAATGGGGAAATCTGAGTCAGTATTGTACCAAAGACCCAGCATTGTAACAAGCAACACGATAGCTGGAGATACTGAATTTCAGAGATTCCAAATGGAGGTCCTAACCATTCATGGTCATCAAGATGCCTTGATTAGAGGTTTGGGCTAATGGTCATTTTGCCAGAGCAGGGGTATGAATCTTAGTCCTCTAGCCAGATTCCAATTAAGGTATCACCATCCTGCCTACCGTAAATGTATTCCAATTGGATGTTGGATGTATTTTTTGCATTTCCCTTCCTGTGAGGTACTGTTGTGTGATGTTTACCAGCTATAGATGTCACCTCAGAGGTGGCCGCATTTAAATTGACCTCTAGGTATAATTTGTATACCACTTTGCAAAGTGCTTCAGGCGGAAAGACACTATTTGAAGAGAAGATATTCATTAGTACTACCAGATGCCTAAGCACTTTGGAGGGCTTAGGAATTGTGAGACAGGTTATTAGGAGCAGCACCATTTTGCTGGCTAGCCATTGTCCATTCTAGTCATATTTAACCCCCACCCAATACTTTTGTTTTGTTTTGCCAGATGGTAAATAAATGCAGCAATGGAATCAGATTCCTGGTATATGGCCCAAAAACTCCTCCCTCTTGTTGCCATTTGCAGGGTGGGCCATGTGTTAATGGTATCTGCTCTGGCTGGATCAGTGGGCACACCCTTCTGAAGAAATGATGTGGCCAAAGTACCGCACCTGGGACCTCAACAAGTCCCAGTTGGATGGTTTTAAGTATTCAAGCCAGCCTGCTGCAGCCAGTTAAACACATCCTCCGGGCAATTTCAGTGTTCCTGGAAAGTCCTCTCCAAAACAATCACATCATCCAGATAAACCAAACATGTGGCCTATGGAATATCTGCCAAAATCAAATCCATTTGTCTTTTAAAGGAGCTGGGGGAATTGCAGAGACCAAAAGGCATCACGCTAAATTCAAAGTGGGAGACGTACAGTCCAGGGACAGCCCTCTGGGTGTGTTTCCATTTGCCAGAAGCCACTGGCTAAATCCACTGTTCAGCAAAGACTGGGGCACCCAGATTGTCCTCTGCGCAGGGGAATGGCTCTGCAGTTTGCTTGTTTGTTTTTTGAGTGCTTATGAAAGGTGCTGGACTGAGAAGCCCTGGAGACTGAAGTCCTCTGTCCCTCAAAGAGGTGCACTGCACACTTTGGCAAGTCAGACGTCCTTCAGACTACCCAGCTAGCATGCCTGAGCTCTGTGCTGGAGTGGTAGAAGGGGACTTTTGGTTTCCATTGCTTACTTAGTTCTAGTTCTTTCTGTTGTGTTTGTCTAGCACAATGGGGCCATGAGCCCAGTTGGGGCCTTTGGGTAGTGCCATAACAATAATCTGCTGAGCCTGGTGATGCATTTTTTGGGATGTGCACACTCGTCCAACTCATTCCTAACTAGCAACCTAGAAAGCCTTGCTATGAGAATCACCTGACCCATTCAGTTCCCTCTTATCCGTCTCTTGTAGTATGTTCATTAAGCTACCAATACCTCAGAGGCCACTTTTTTTAACTAAACAAGGATACCAGAGTTGCTGACGGATATTTCGAAATGTGTAATTTTTGCATCACGCTTTGTATAACAGGGAACCACACGCTAAAACCCCTGAATTGCTCAAACAGACTTTTTCTTAGTGACTCTTTGGAAACTTTCATTTTGTTTTTTTAAAAACACCCGACTGATCCTTCCAGCTACATACTGGATAAAAATCTCCTTCCGCTGCCAATCTGTCAAACTTGCAACCCAAAGGAATGCTGGCAAAAGCAAAAATGGACAAGATGTCACATACCCGCCCTCCACCCCTTTGCTAACATCTGCCAGCGCGAGGCTGAACTCAGAGAAAAAAAAAAAGCTATTCCTGCCAGCCAGTTGATGGATAGTGGCGCCATGATCAAAAATGGCCAAGGTAGATCTTACAGGAGCCCTGGCACCAGTTCCAATGCAGTTCCAGGACAGGAGCTTCCGTGGTTGTCTCTGGTTTCAGGATGCAAAGTGGAATATTCTTTCCAGCAGCCAAAGGGACTGAACCTGGAAGGTGCTGAGTTCCCTCTACTCTGATGATTTAAATGGCAATTGAAGGCGCTGAGCAGCCCAGAGGAACAAGCCCTACACCCTTAAGGGTTTGTTGTTGGTGTGATATGAATGGAATGTTTAGCGCTTACGATGCAGCAGTTATGTAAAAAGGTCCGCGAGCTCCTTTTTGGAGACCTTTGTCAACATTGTCAATGTGCCACAGTCCCTCTGCCGGTCTCTACTCTGTGGATCCCAGTCAGGGAGGAAGACATTAGGTTTCTGTATCGGGGCGAAGACTCACCAGGGTGGCGCCTCCTGCTGGTCATCCTGGGAATTAGCTCTTCCAGCCTGGAGCGCCCTCTGCAGGCCGGTGTCTCGCCTGCCGCAGGCTGTGTCCCTCCCGGACCCCGGTGCCCCTTTACATCAGGGTTCTGCCCGCTGGCAGTGCCCCACACTTTGGGTCTTCCTGCCCAGGGGAACCCCCAACGCCCTATCTCCACCTTATTTCCACAATCAAAAAAGAGGACACTGGGGGGGGGGAGCCCCACTCTAGCCCTGCCCCCGCCCTGCCCCGCCTCCATCCACTCCCTCCCACTTCCCACCCCCTGACTGCCCCCCTCAGAACCCCCCACCCCCCCCCCCCGCTCCTTGTCCCCTGACTGCCCCCTCCTGGGACCCCGGCCACTAACTGCCCCCTAGGACTCCACCCCCTATCTAAGCCTCCCTGCCTCTTGTCCCCTGACTGCCCCCTCCTGAGAACCCCCCACCTTAACTGCCCCCCTAGGACCCAACCTGTCCCTTGACTGCCCTGACCCTTATTCACACCCCCACCCCATATTCACACCCCCACCCCCAGACAGACCCCTGGGACTCCCATGCCCTATCCAACTGCTCCCCGCCCCTTCCCGGCTCCCCCCATCCCCTGCAGCCTTAGCACGCTGCCCGGCAGCGCTGGGGGGTGGGGCTGTGCGCCTGTGAGGGAATGCAGTGGCGGGGCTGGCCAGCGCCCTCTCCCTGCCTGCCCCCCTTCTCCAACTCCCCGGCCCCCTTACCGTGCTGCTCGGCTCGGCTTAGAGCAGGTGTCTGGCTCCGCCCTGCCCCGCCCGAGCGGCGTGGTAAGGCTGTGGAGGAGGGGGGGAAGCAGGGCAGGGGCTCTGACCGCTGTTGCCAGCCCCGCCACTGCATTCCCTCACAGGCGCACAGCCCCACCCCCCAGCGCTGCCGGGCAGCGTGCTAAGGCTGCAGGGGATGGGGGGAGCCGGGAAGGGGCTTTGGCGGCTGAGGCCCCAATGTGAGCAGCGCTTGGCCGCCTTGTCAGCCGCTTTTCGCTCTTTAAATAGCCGACCGGGGGGAAATCCCGGACATTTTTAGATTTTTAGAAATCCCCCCCGGACGGCTATTTAAAGAGCGAAAAGCCGGACATGTCCGGGGAAACCCGGACGTATGGTAACCCTACCTCAGTGGCTACTGCCAGTCACCATCTAGCCCCCGCTCCCTGGGGCGGATGGCAGTCTGTAAACCACTCATCATCCGCAAGGGGGTTAGGACCTGCTGCCTTGGCCTACCCTGCGCTGCCCCTCTGCAACCCCAGTACGCTTCCCGGCCTTCAGCAAGGCCTGCAGCCTGGGGGTTTTCCAGGCTGGAGCTCCCCCGCTCCTCTGGCCTTCCCCCAGCCCTGCTCCACTCTAGGTACCCTGCTCAGCTCCCAGGCAGTCAGGTCTGTCTCTCACCACAGCTAGAGAGAGAGTGTGTGTTTCCTTTTGGCCCACCGCCCTCTTATAAAGGCCAGCGGATTGCACTGGCTGCAGCTGTGGCTGCCTTCCCATTCAGCCCAGCTTTTCCCCTGCCACAGCCCTCTCCCAGGGCTGTTTTAAGCCCTTCAAGGCAGGAGCAGGGTAACCACCCCACTGCAATTTCCTACTGGTTTTAATTCATTTCTCTGTGACTCAGCACATGGCTAAGTCAGCATGTCTGTTGCACAGAGAGATACTGCAAAAAAACGACCCCTTTCAAGTATCTAAGCTATTCACACCCTTTCTTTTTAAAAAGCCAAAAGAACATACCCGCTAATGCACAACAGGAGAAGAATCACAACCCAGGCCTCATGTTCTTACACGTTCAGCTGTCTACATCCTTGATATACGGCAGCTTCCCTCCTAAGGCTGCTTGTGGGGAATTATTAAGGACAATCACTCCCCGTTCATTTGCAACTTTGGCGAAGAACGTCAGTTGATCACTATCACGTCTCACATACCTGTCTAGTAAAGAGCGCGGGTGGAGTATTAATCCCGTGAAGAGGGATGATACTACTGGGGGGATATTGTAGAGGCACCGGGCTTTAACTCTTTCACTGCTCTGCTGTGCTGCCGGTCTTCCTTAATGCTGTATTGAAATCGGAACTTTGAGACAAAGCTGGAATGTTTGGCAACTCAGTGGTTGCATTATATTCGGGCACACCTGGGCCATTCTGCAGCCCGTTATGCCTCGGCTGTACGTTGAATGTTCAGAAAGTAAACATAAAGCCAGTTAATTAACACAAAAATACCTTTATAGAAAAGCGTGGTCTGACTGGGAGTCAAGACTTAAGAACATAAGAACGGCCATACTGGGTCAGACCAAAGGTCCATCCAGCCCAGTATCCTGTCTGCCGACAGTGGCCAATGCCAGGTGCCCAGAGGGAGTGAACCTAACAGGTAATGATCAAATGATCTCTCTCCTGCCATCCATCTCCACCCTCTGGCAAACAGAGGCTAGGGACACCATTCCTTACCCATCCTGGCTAATAGCCATTAATGGACTTAACCTCCATGAATTTATCCAGTTCTCTTTTAAACCCCGTTATAGTAAGTCCTAGCCTCCACAACCTCCTCAGGCAAGGAGTTCCACAGGTTGACTGTGTGCTGTGTGAAGAACTTCCTTTTATTTGTTTTAAACCTGCTGCCCATTCATTTCATCTGGTGGCCCCTAGTTCTTATATTATGGGAACAAGTAAATAACTTTTCCTTATTCACTTTCTCCGCACCGCTCATGATTTTATAGACCTCTATCATATCCCCCCTTAGTCTCCTCTTTTCCAAGCTGAAAAGTCCTAGACTTCTGCATTCTATTCCCAGCATGGCTGCTGGTTCACTGTGTGACCATGGGCACATCAGTTAGGAACTTTGGGGGGCGATTTTGAGAGGCACAAATATTTGTTAATGCCTGACTCCCACTGTGCCTTTGAATATTGTATCTTCTGTGCCTCAATTGCTCCATCTATAAAAAGAGTATAATAATACCTACAAAGTTGTATGAGGCTTAATTAATCAATGTTTGAAAAGTGCTCTGAGATCCAAGGATTAAAGTCATTATATATATCTATTATAAGTGCCATGTATTGTTATAATATGTTGTTCGGAATTTTTTCCTGCTAGATATGCTACCTGCTAAAGCTTTATGGCTAAGATTTTCCTGCAGTTGTGGGTACTTCCATTTTGGGGTGCCCAACCTGAGGCACTTTAAAAGGGCCCTGGTCTTTCAGAAAGCGCAGCGCACCCGCCCTCTGCAAATCGGACCCCTTTAGACTGTCTCATACTGGCTGCTCAAAAATCAAAGCTTCCAAGGCCTGTCTACCGCCTTTGAAAATCTTGGTCTTTATGTTTCAACATGTTCATTTCTAGGCATCTCCTTGCCCATGAGATATTGACAAAGGAGTTTAGGGAAGAGGACTAAAAATCATCAGAGGGTTGAAGTGATTGATTTACAAGGAAAGTTTTAAAGAACTAATTATGTATCTGTTTATCCAGATTCTGATATTGGTGCCCATAAGTGTAACATCTGAGTGCCTATAGTGTGGCTATGTGACAATTACGGAGGAATATGACAAATCTGCTAATATTTCAAAGGGATAAATACTGAGAAATGATTTGGCCTAATAAAAGTGGGTATGGGGGGAGGAGTAGAACCAGCTTAAGAAAGGGAAAATTTAGGCTGAAAAGTTTTCTGACAGTGAGAGCTCTTCGTCAGTGGAATAATCTCTGAAGGGAAGTGACGCAGCACACTGATAAGACTTTGGAGCAGGAACTGTCTTTTACTTCTGTGTTTGGACAGTACCTAGCACAATGGGGTCCTGGTCCAGGACTGGGGCTCCTTGACACTACGATAATACAAGTAAATAATAATAATGGTTGGACATGCCATAAATGAATGTATGTAGTGGGGTCCTGCCCATTTCTATGTTCCGCAAACACAGCAAGATGTAGGATCAAGCACCTGTCTTTTTTAATTAATCAATTCAGGGAAGTCCCATGGCCTGTGTTATGCAGGAGGTCAGACTAGACCAGCGTCACTGAGACCTCAGTGGTTCAGAAGCGAAATTAGCGATCAACATTACCCCAAAGAGCCACAGGAGTGTGAATTTATTGTTTCATTTACTATTGTATTATATATTCTGTATAATGGGGAAATATTTATATATATTATTCTCACAGCAAAATGACTGACCGAGTATTATTATTTTATTAACTACAATTGGTTAATAACATAGTAAAAGCCTCCTGATGGGTTAATAATTTAGATGGGTTAATAATTAAATCACCCCGCGTTTTAATACCATGTGCTACAAAGAGCCACAGGAGACACATTAAAGAGCCACTTGCCGCTCCCGAGTCTCAGTTTGAGTATCACTGGGATAGATGATCCCAACGGTCTCTCCTGGCCTTATGAGCTACGAGTCTTTTTCTCTTTATCCAGGTTTGGGAAAACATCAAGGTCATTCTCTACGTGTGAAAATCAATTCAACGAAGATGCTGGGAAAACTGTGTAAGATCCCGAGGCCTCTAAGCCATATTTCATAAGAACATAAGAACATAAGAACGGCCGTACTGAGTCAGACCAAAGGTCCATCCAGCCCAGTATCCTGTCTACCGACAGTGGCCAATGCCAGGTGCCCCAGAGGGAGTGAACCTAACAGGCAATGATCAAGTGATCTCTCTCCTGCCATCCATCTCCACCCTCTGACAGACAGAGGCTAGGGACACCATTCCTTACCCGTCCTGGCTAATAGCCATTAATGGACTTAACCACCATGAATTTATCCAGTTCTCTTTTAAACTCTGTTATAGTCCTAGCCTTCACAACCTCCTCAGGTAAGGAGTTCCACAAGTTGACTGTGCGCTGCGTGAAGAAGAACTTCCTTTTATTTGTTTTAAACCTGCTGCCTATTAATTTCATTTGATGACCCCCAGTTCTTGTATTATGGGAATAAGTAAATAACTTTTCCTTATCCACTTTCTCCACATCACTCATGATTTTATATACCTCTATCATATCCCCCCTTAGTCTCCTCTTTTCCAAGCTGAAGAGTCCTAGCCTCTTTAATCTCTCCTCATATGGGACCCGTTCCAAACCCTTAATCATTTTAGTTGCCCTTTTCTGAACCTTTTCTAGTGCCAGTATATCTTTTTTGAGATGAGGAGACCACATCTGTATGCAGTATTTGAGATGAGGGCGTACCATCGATTTATATAAGGGCAATAATATATTCTCAGTCTTATTCTCTATCCCCTTTTTAATGATCCCTAACATCCGGTTTGCTTTTTTGACCGCCTCTGCATACTGCATGGACATTTTCAGAGAACTATCCACGATGACTCCAAGATCTTTTTCCTGACGTGTTGTAGCTAAATTAGCCCCCATCATATTGTATTTATAGTTGGGGTTATTTTTTTCCAATGTGCATTACTTTACATTTATCCACATTAAATTTCATTTGCCATTTTGTTGCCCAATCACTTAGTTTTGTGAGATCTTTTTGAAGTTCTTCACAGTCTGCTTTGGACTTAACTATCTTGAGCAGTTTAGTATCATCTGCAAATGAGAACTGGTGACCAAAACTTCAAGTGACAGAATTACCAGCTCCTAAAGCAGAGCATTCCCCCGCACCCGCTGCTATTTTTAGCAGGGGGGGCATTGTACATGGCAAATATCAGAAGGAGAAACTGATTTTCAGGAATTCGGTGTTAGTAGTTTTTAAGTCGACACCTACACTCTTTTATGGATTTGAGATCTTACAGTTGACTTTCATCTGTAAAATACTCACAACTAACAGCTGGAGCATTGCATATGGGGCTGCCCCAATGAACTCAGGGGACAAGCCAAGGAAAAGATTAGTTAATATCCCAGTTTGTGCTAGATTCACCGTGGGGAGCATGGTGGAGTCTGGAGCTGGCTTATGGGAGGTGTCAAGTGAGTGCCATTGTTTGGCACAGTAGCATATTCTTAATAATAACACTTAGCACGTACATACAGCACTTTCCATCCATCATCCTCCAAGCGCTTTTCAGTGAAGGGTGGACACGATTGTCTCCATCTTATACATCCGGGGGACTAATCTTGATCTCACTTATGCTGATCAAACTCCAGTGAAGTAAGATTAGAATCTGGCATAAGGAAACGAAAGCTCAATGAATTAAGGTAGCATATGAGTCATCAACCAATCTGGAAACAGAATCCACTCTATGTCTCAGGCCCTTCCCACTGAACCATATTGAATGGGGCATCCCAGAGTATAGACTATCAGCCCGTTTGAGTCTGATTCAGTAAGGTTCTGAAGCAAGTGCCTAATTTAAAAGCACCTGGATAGTCCCATGAAACGCTGATGGAACTAAGCATATGGCTAAAGTTAGGCATGTGCTTAAACATCTGGCTGAAAAGGGGGCAGACAACAATCCCCAAGATTCCTTAGATTATGTGAAAGCGTATAGGAAGCTCCCAAATCACCTTTCCTAAACTGTTCATTGTTTTATATTCTTCTGTTGGTATCTTATTTGTCAACTGTCTAAATTATAGTCCTCATCTTTTCAATCTCTCATACAGGGAAATCTTTCCATGTCTCCTTTCTGGATCTTTTCTATTTCTGCACTGTTCTTTGAGAACTGGTGACCAAAACTGCGCACAGTATTCCAGGAAAGGGAGTAACACCAGTTTACACAAAGGCTTTATACTGTTTTCAGTCCAGTTCTCTACTGTTTTTTTAATACAGTTATGAAGCCATTGTTGGCCACAAAGACCTTGAGGCTACAAACGAGTTTGGTATAAGACTTAAGAAATGGTGCAAGACAGCACCTCTGACTTCTCCTGTAATGGTTTCCCATTCCCAGCAAGCCTCACATCTGTCTTAATCAGGTCAGCTTTCACTTAGTTCAAGACTTTTCACAATTTCCTCTACTGCTTTACATACACATTGAACAACAATTGTCGCCACCTTGGCAGCAGAATGTGGACCAGAGCAACGCTACACAACAGTTTAGGGCGGGAAAAGAAGAATACCATATCTGCAAACGTAGCATGGGCTCTTCCATGATCTCAAGTGGACATGACTTCAGTTTAATATCTCACCTTAAAATGGCACCTGCAGTAGCATAGCACTCCCTATCACTACACCAGGGCATTGATGGAACAGTACAGAACAGAGAAAAGTCTATTCTATCAACTGCATCATTTCTTGGTCTTCCTTTAGTGGTTGCCTGTCTAATCCTGGTTGGTTTGTGAGATCAGACCCTACAGAGGTGAAGTCTAATGAAGTAATCTCTTTGGGGTTTTCGCCTCTCTCAGAAAAGGATGTCTTGGGCTCACAGTTGGGATCCCAGTGTGAAGAGGAATCTTGCTGCAAATTTGCTTCTACCCCCAGAACACAGAGGCAGAAGATGTCCATCACTTGGTGTTTTTCCCTTCCCAGATCTTTTGCAATCCTGCCTGGGGTAGGAGTGAGCCTGGTGGGGAGGGGCAACTTTTTTCATTGCTCAGATTTTATAGGGATATATACAAGTCTTTCAGGAACACTGCACTCTGACTCAGGCAGATTAAGTTATGGTGTCTCCGAGGAGCTGGGATGAGGTATTGTCCGTGACAGAAGATATTGACGCAGGACGTTTTAAATACAATCAAACTATATGACTTAAGACAACAAGCATTATTCAGAACTCATGCACGTCCAACTGGCAAAGCCTGTTAATACCCAAAGAGCATCCCAACACAGCCTGAACGTTTTTTCAACCATCCAAAACATAAGTGAGAGAGAAAGAAAAAAAATGGCCTTTTTATTTTTTATTGTGTCTGCAAACATATGCATTTTTATAAGGACCATAAGCGTCCCTTAGTATATGGAAACTCATCATGTTGCCTAGGGAAGATTTCAGATTTCCAGCAGGGAAACAGTCGCACCAGCAATGGGGCTGGGTATATCTGTGTTTATGAATCCCCCATATGTAGTCCCAGAAGAGATCCCTCCACAGCCTCTGAAGGAACATCTCACAATGACTCATACTTCTGCTTCCTGAACTTAGGGGAAGGTTGATCCCAGGTACGCAACTGACTTGGCTGGAAGCAAGAAGAAACAGGGATGGGCAGGGGAAAAAAGCGACAAGGGTGGAAGGGAAAACACTGCAAAAGTGGGGAATGTAAATAAACCTGTCCGAACCTCACAGATGTGACATCATTAAATTCCTTCACCCGAGTCTTTTGCTCCCAAACTGATAACTAATTAAAAAGACACATTTTTACTACTCCCTCAGCCTTATTTTAATTTAATTAAAAGCAGTTTTCAGCTGGCCCGGCCAAACACCGAGAACTTCTCCAAAAGTTTGTACGCAAGGGAAACTCTTAATGCACGGTGCGGTCAGCTTTGTCATCGGACGAGCAGATTTTTACTGGCAAAGGGGGAGAGAGAAAAACAAAGTGAACGTTGTTCTTTTCACAGTGGGTTTCAACACTGGTTCGGGCTAGTGTTGAAGCCCCTCTCCCCAGTCTGGAATATCGTCAGCACTTACTCTGCACCATCCGGATAATCTGGTGTGTAATGGACGCACAACTCAGCCAAATTGCATCTTTCATTTTTAGTCTTTTTTTTCTCTCTTCTTTCCGTTCTTGGCTGGAAGGTTCTTTTTTTTTAATTTTTATTTCTCTTCGTTGCTGTCTGCGGCACCTGTCTTTGTAATAAATAAAGCATCCAGCCGCCTTTGATGCACCCCAGAGGGAAAGCGTTGGAAGGTTACAGCATGATGACATGTCCTTTTGCCAACAACTATGCTCATAAAGCAAGTGCTCATTAAACTCTATCGGTTTTTATGATGGAAACTGATCCATGACTCCCAGCCATGGGCTTTTACAGACATTTTCATTTTCCATCAAAAAACACTGACCCTGTCAGTATAGGGTCGATCGGCTGAATATGTTTAATGATCTTTAAGTGGCAGCAGTGTTTACAACAGCTCATGAAATTGCAAGCAGCCGTAAACACCCTGCTGCAGTCCTCCCTCTGCTCTGCTCAGTTATATTACGTACGTCTCAGGGGTTTTTTTTGTTATCGATAGTGATGTTTAGACGTTTTAAACCTAGGCAAAACTGGCCTGAACTGATACAACATGAGGATGCCTGTGAAATATTATCAACATTCCCCTCTCAGATTTCACCCCTGCATGCTTTACTGGTGTGATTTTAGTACCAGTGGCACAGTGGCACTTGAAGGCAGACCTCCTCTCTTTATCTGCAAACCAGCACAGGCAGTAGCAGGCAGTTTGCACGTCTCCTCTCGGACCCTGCTCCGCAAGCATGGGTTTTAGGAGTGAAAGTGTTGCTCAGAAGCCATGTCCATTCTGTCCTTGGCTCATGGAAACTCGTCGTGTTGCTTAGGGAAATGCTTCAGCCCAATGTTTAAGATGGCAGAGGCAACATCATTTATTATTGTTATCTATTATTTGTATTTCCGTAATGCCTAGGTGTCCCAGTTATGGACCAGGACCCCACTGTGCTGTGTCCTGTGCAAACACAGAACAAAAAGACAGTCCCTTTCCCCAAAGAGTTCACAGTCTGAGTAGTATAAGACACAAGACAACAGATGGAGAGCTTGGCGAGGTTGAGGAGTTGTTTGAAGGCCAGAAGAGGAGGTGATCATCATCAGAAGCAAGCTCCCCACAGACCAGGACACACCAACTCAAACGGCACCAGACCCTGCCAGAACAACAGATGCAAAACCTGCAGATGTATCTCCACCTACTACGATGATCAACCCCCACCCCCCAACACACCTGGGTCCTACACATGCCTATCACAACATGTGGTGTACCTCATCCAGTGCACTGAATGCCCCGATAGCAGCGATGTGGGTGAAACCAGACAATCACTACGCTCTCGACTGAACTCACACAGGACAATGATAAAACATTAAAACACCAATGGGTGAACACTTTTCACAAAGTGATCACTCAACGTCTGACCTCCTCAGTCCTCACCCTCAAAGGAAACCTGCACAACACCTTCAAAGGTCGAGTCCGGGAGCTTACATTCATAATTTTGCTAAAAATCATGGAATTAGGAAAGACACTGGATTTATGGCTTATTGCAACACTCCGTAACCCATTAACCCCTCCTTTTTTTGTCCTATGACTGCAGAGGCATTAACTACAAGATGTGTTAACTGCTTATGCTAATCAATCTGTTCTGCCTTCTAGTTAGCTGTGACACTCCGAGTATCCGAAGAAGAAGAGCTCTGTGTAAGCTCGGAAGCTTATCTTTCTCACCAACAGAAGTTGGTCCAATCAAAGATATCACCTCCCCCATCGTGTCTTTCTAATATCCTGGGAACAACACAGCTACCACCACACTGCAAACAACAATGGAAGTTTTTTGTAGGCATCACGACAAAGGAGTTTTAAAGAGGATAATGAGGTAGCTTTGCAGATGTTTATGGGTAGCTCCTCCCAAGCATGAGGGGCAGGATGGGAGAAAGTGTGAAGGTTCTGGTTTGAAGTGGGCGATGAAGGCTAGTCTCCAGTTGAAATCCATAAAGACTTCGCTGCTTTCTAAATATATTTGCAGGCTCATCTGGTTCATCCCAGATGTGACTGCCCACAAGAATGCCAGTTATGTGAAAGCATAGTTTGCCAGACAGCTCTCCAGGACTTTCAGTGTGCTGTAGCAATGCCCACACAGGACGTTACTGAACAACAAGCTGGTGTGATGTAGATTCACACCCTAGCTTGCTGCGTAGTAACTTGCCCTGTAGACACACCCTGAGACACTCAAGGGAAAGGACAGAGGCCCTGAGATGGCAACCTTGCAAAGTCAGTAATAGACTGCAATCCTGGGGTTCTACAAAGGCACTACTCCTTGAGTGGGGTTCATGATTACAAACGACAGATTGTCACATGACAGATCCCAGCCTAGACGGATGTGGTTGGCATAGGACACACAAGTCAGCCGTGTGTGTCTAACCCCAAGTACCATGGACACATTGCTTAGGGGAACACAGAGATCTGGGTTTCTGCTGCTCCCTAAGAGTACAACACCCAGAACAAAGTAGGGCTTATAGCATAAAATCTGTGAGGGGGAGCATAAAAGACATGCCAAGAAACAGGAGCTTTTGTGGAGATGAGTAGGTTGTTCTGGACATTGAGTCAGTAGCTGGGCTTGGGCGGGATCATCCTGGCTTCCAGACCTGTGCTCTAGCCACTAGTAACTCTGCCTGCAGGCGATTGTGGAGTCCCCGCAGGTGACAGCACAGCATTGCTTGTTTAGTACTTAGCTTTCGCTTTGGACTGTGAAGGTTTTGCAGATGGCAGCAGTCACCTAACAGATCCCTTCCCAATCTCTGGCACGGAGAGGTGGCTCCGACCTGTCCGAAGGTGACAGCAGCGACACAGAGGACAGGTGGACAGGAAGGGCTGGAAAGAGTAGGGCTGCGAAGGGGGAAGACTGAGGTTGCTCTTGCAAGAAATGAACATAGTACATATTG
The DNA here is from genome assembly GCF_013100865.1 of Trachemys scripta elegans. Lineage (NCBI taxonomy): Eukaryota > Metazoa > Chordata > Testudines > Emydidae > Trachemys > Trachemys scripta. The sequence goes on along the minus strand of NC_048308.1, from coordinate 2,748,283 downwards.
GAAAACAAATTGACCCAGAAGCCCATGATTTCAGCAATTTGGTGCTGATGAAAGACGCTGTTTTGGCATCCCTGGAATGGTTACTGCACAGGCAGCAGCGGGGCCAGCCTCCCTCCTCTTCCTTCTGCTAGCAGGACTCAGGTGAGACCTGGAGGAACCAACCACCACGAGGGCTGAGAGCAGAGGTTAGTGTCCATGGCCTCTCTCTGCCAAGATGCCAGTCAGCAGCAATTGTGCTGTTGGTTTTTGCCCTCCAATTCTTGTCCTCCAGGAGACCCACTGCTTCATGTCAGGTCAGACCATTTTAACAGGGTAACCACTTTCATTCCCTGCTGACCTGGGCCTGGGGAACTGGAGGAGACATGCCAATCCACTGAGCCAGCTTTCAACCCGTGTACTCTAGGGAACAATCCTGCACCAGCAGGGAACGGGATGGAGGATATTATATGCCTTTCCCATATCCAACATCTATGATTCCATGAACTCCCAGTCTCCTAACCTACAGCCCAGACAGGAACTATAGATTACTAATGATAAGAGTTATGTATCTAAGCATTAAGACTGTCTTCTGAACACACTGACAGGAGCATGTGGTCTATTAAAATTGCCCGGAATTAAAGTTATCTAAATATGGCTTCAGGCAGAACTACCGAGGGGGCTTTTTAAAAATTGCTTTATTTCACTGGATTCCTAAGCCTGACATGGGCTTTGCACTTGCCTCCCGTGGTTTTTTTGGTGTTTGCATGAACTTAGTGAACCCGGTCACGTGTGCCAGTGTTTATATTTGCACAAGCCGTTCTGCCCATCTCTATTTGTGTTGCCACTACATCAATATGACTTGGCGGAGGGGGGGAGGAAGGGGGCCTGAAGCTTCATTTCAGCTGCGAGTAAATCAGCTTTGCCTCCATCTCTCAGGGTTTCCACCTGTCTGTCTTTCCCGACCTTTCTGAAATGCCACAGTGCACCACTGTTAGCCTGCTGTTGAACGCCTCACATACCAGGGTGACACAGAATAAAGCTAAACGCTCTCCCCACAACTGTAACTTCTGGAGGGTGGGGGGTGGGAAAGGTGCTTGTGTTTTCAAGGTGTGGGGAGGCAGAGGGATAAAGTCTGGGGCCATGTTTTGCTTGCACATTTTCCAGAGTTGGTGGGTTTCCAAAGTTTCAGAGTCCCTTCCGGAGCTGTGAGGTCACCTTTGGTATGTGGGGCCAGTCTTATCATAACCCTCCCCCTTCCCACTGGAGACCTCCCAGTTTGCTTTTCTGTCCTTTATTTACTTGTTGTTCTAAAGCAGATGTTTCTTACATATGTCAAATGATTGGCAGCCATGGGAGGGAGACAAACAGGGCTGTCAAGTGGGAGGGCTGTAGTGGGGAGGCTCCTGCCAAGCATGGGGACGCAAACTATAACCATGCCGAGATGCAGCATCACCACGCAATAATAGTTTGTGGTGCTGCCAATATTAAATGCATAACTGAAAACTACACCAATGTGAAGGAAAGACAGAGAGAAGAGTAAGAGGCCAATAGGGCTCCATCAGGAGCTCTTTAATGACTTGAAAGAACTAGCTGAAGCAATCTTGGAACCATTAGCAATTATCTTTGAGAACTCCCAGAGGACTGGTGAGGTCCAGAGGACTGGAGAAGTACAAATATAGTTCCTATTTTTAAAAAGGGGAACAAAGAGGATTCAGGGAATTATAGACCAGTCAGATGAACTTTGATACCTGGAAAGATACTGGAACAAATTATTAAGCAATTAGTTTGTAAGCACTTGGAGAATAATAGTGATAATGAGCAGCCAGCATAGATTTATCAAGAACAAATCATGCCAAACCAACCTAATTTCCTTCGTTGAAAGGGTTACTGGCCTAGTGGATTGGGGCAAAGCAGTAAATGTGATATATCTTCATTTTATTAAGACTTTTGACACAACCTCACATGACATTCTCATAAGCAAATCAGGGAAATGTGGTCTAGATGAAATTATTGCAAGGTGGGTGCACAACTGGTTGAAAGACTGTACTCAGAGTAGTTATCAATAGTTTGCTGAAAAACTGGGAAGGTGTATTTAGTAGGGTCCTGCGCTGGGCGGGGGAGATGGAGGGGTTGTAAGCACTTTGGAGGACTGGACTAGAATTCAAAATGATTTTGACAAATTGAAGAATTGGTCTGAAATCAACAAGCTCAAATTCAGTAAAAAGAAGTGCAAAGTACTTCTCTTAGTAAAGAAAAATGAAATGCACGACTACAAAAAGGGGAATAGCTGGCTAGGTGTTAGTACCGTTGAAAAAGATCTGGAGGTTATAGGGGATCACAAATTGAATATGAGTCACCAATGTGATGCAGTTGCAAAAAAGGCTAATATCATTTTGGGGTGTATTAACAGGGGTGTTGTATGCAAGACAGGGGAGGTCATTGTCTCATTCTAGTTGGCCTTTCTGAGGCCTCAGCTGTAGTACAGTGACCAATTTTGAGCACCACACTTTAGGAAAAGATGTGGACAACTTGGAGAAAGTCAAGAGGAAAGCAGCAAAGATGATAAATGGGGTAGCAAAACTGACCAATGAGGAAAGGTTAAAAAACCCTGATGCGTTTAGTCTTGAGAAATAAACACAGAGAGAGACCTGATAACAATCTTCAACCATGTTAAGGGCTGTTATAAAGAGGACTGTGATCAGTTGTTCTCCATGTCCACTGAAGGTAGGACAAGAAGCGATGGGCTTAATCTGCAGCAGAGGAAATTTAGGTTAGATATTGGGAAATACTTTCTAACTACAAGGGTAGTGAAGGTCTGGAATAGATTTCAAGGGAGGATGTGGAATCCCCAGTCATTGGAGGTTTTTAAGAACAGATTGGACAAACACCTGTCAGGGATGGTCGAAGTTTACTTGGTCCTGCCTTGGTGTAGGGGACTGGACTTGATGACTTCTTAAGGTCCCTTCCAGTCTTACATTTCTATTATTCTATGAACGATGAGCATTTTTGTTGGTGCCAATTTCTGTTAAAGTGAATTTTGTGTGCGTAAAAAGTAGAGGACTGCAGGCCCCAGAGACCTAAGTTCTCTAGGACTGGTATAGCACCGGCAGTTAATGCCAACTTTGCTGGGTCAAAGTTCCAGTAATAACCTTATAAATGTCCTTTTGTTACATCTCCCAGTGCTTACAACATGGGTATTTTCTTGGTTCCTTGAAGAATGAACACCAGCTGCAAACATCTTGTGTGGATTATTTGGCCTGACTTCAGCAATTTTGGTGACTTTGATATTTTTGGTGCGTAGAGATGTCCCAATTGTTTTCCAGAGCTTTCACCTCAGAAATGATCCACAACTGGAGCTGTCAGTCTTAGTATGTGTTTGGTTGGTGGAGAGGGGCACAAATCCTGGAAATAAATGCCAAGTCCCTGCACATCCCCTAGTCCTTGGGGACTGACTCTTCAGTTATTTCTCTTGTGCTCCATGGGAAAATGTCATGGGTAATAGATATCAGGGGACCAAGATCAGAAAATGCAGACTTTCACCTTTAGGTCAATGGTGTGAGTCAAGCCCATGTCTAGTAGCATCTGAAAGCAGGAATGAGCAGGTCTTTGTGAAATCAGGCGGTGGGCTGAGTTCACTTTCTACTGCCCCCGAGGTCTATATCACAACCACCCCTGCCTCCACAATTGGCACTAACTGGCCAGCTGAGTAGAGCAGACAAGGATTAAATGAATCATGGAAAGTCAACTTCCCTCTCACCCACAGACTTGGTCCTTCCAGAAAAAGACTGAGCAACATTGGAGGATGATGGGGGGGTGGGAGAAGGAAAAGAATACCTTTCGGTTTTGGTTGTAGGTATAAAGAGAGGACTTTTGTCTCCAGTCCCATCTGGCCCATTTGATTGGCATAAAATTCAGAACGAACCTTTCCACGGATCACCATGGTTACATATTGGGAGGACTTCGCATGAAGATCCTAGATCATGAAGGGAGAAATTATCGTCAAACCATATCAGTGACTGGGAGCCCCGTTGTGGAATAAAGAACTTGGGAAATTAGCGGGTAAATGAACAAATGCTCTGAAACAATCAATAGATCCTACATCACCAAAGGCATGACTTGCACTTATGTAGACAAGTAGACTTTAGGTGTAATGGAACAGACTGCTTAGTGAAGTAGTGGAAGCTCTTTCACGAGAGGTTTTCCAGAGGAGGCTGGATAGCATCTGTCTTGGATGGTTTAGACACAACAAATCCTGCATCGTGGCAGGGGGTTAGACTAGATGAACCTTGCGGTCCCTTCTAGCCCAACGATTCTATAATTAGGGATGTGCCAGAGTCAGTTGGGTAGGACCTGGCTTCAAATCTGAACTCAAGTGTTCCCAAAGTTGATGTCCTAGCTCTGCTTCTCATAGCCCACAGGATCCAGATTTGAACTCTCCCTAAATCGATGTAGAGTTGGATCTGATGTTTCACTCTGGCCCCATTGTTAGTTTTCATGATGATCGTACTCCAGTGAATAGTGGTGAGTGCATATTTGTCAAACTAATGAAGTCTTGGTAATATTAGCCTTCATTCCAGTGCTGTCTCTGCTGTAAAACGTTTGCTGAGATGTGAGCCGAGACTGCTGGGTCTTTGGTGGGAGAATGACTGGGTTTGGGAATTAGGGATATGCTAATATTTCTGTGATTTTAAAGCCATTCTCTGTTTCATTTCCAGATGAGGAGACAGAATCCCTAAGCTATTTCTCAACATTGTCTGTGTCCCAGCTGCCTCTCCCTACGTTTCTCTCAGGACTAGAGCGGTTTTAACATTCACCAGAGCATTCTCTTCGGGATGCCTGCTATGCCAATGAAACAATTGACTGACCACAGCAACAAAGAGATAAAAGCCAAATAAATAATAATAAACAACAATTTTTTTAAATAAAAGAAAATTAATTTGGGATCAAAATGAGATACACATGCAGAGAAATCCATGAAGACTGGTGGGAACTTTTAAGAACCTATTCGTCTCCGGTCCCATAAAACAATCCTGGAACAGGGCATGGTTGACATGACAGCAGTGAAATCATCTGGCGTAGGTGCACAGCCCAGACTAGAAAGGAAGCAATGGAAGAGACCTGAGCTCGGACAGCCTACCTGGGGTGGTTTCCTGGCTACTGCAGACAGGTGCTACCTATCTAGGAGTCTCCTCTGAGCTGCTTGTTTTACAATTTCCCTTGAAGTTGGGGGCTGTGTAAAGAAATTTGGTACAGTGCCCCTCCATCCACTCCCTCGCATCCCATCTATCCACAGAAACCTCTCTCAGAGCAGCGCCATGTCGGCTGGGGACACGTTTATGGCTTTTAACTCGTTCATGTTCAGACACTTTGTAAAGCAGCTATCGTATTTTATGAGAGTATTTTGACAAGGCCTCTCGCGTCTAGCAAAAATCCAGGTTAGTGAGAGAGACCGAGGCAGAGAGAGAAATACATAGGCAGCGACACAGAGAGAGAGCTAGAGAGACTAACTGAGGCACAGACAAAGACAGGAGAGACTGAGGCGGAAGTAGAGAGAGAGAAATGCAGAAAACTCTGCTTTGCCAACAGCTGAGAGCAGACAAGCAGTAGCCAAACTTTCTAAACTGCAGCAATGTGATGCCCTGACTTGGATCATTTGAAGTTATTGTTCAGGAGAAGAAAGGATGGCCCACAGCCGCCTCCACCAGGCTCATCCTTACAGCAGGCTGACAATGGCACTGGCACCTACGAGCAAGAGCTTCCACAGAAGGAGAGAAACAACAGGCAGAGCTATAACACAGGTCTCTAAAATAACTAACGGTCCAATGAAGGCACATCCTCCATCACGGGAATGAGGGGGGGATACAGTACAATTACAAGGCAACAGGAAAAGAAATAGGTTTTCTTCCCATTTATAATCAACCTGGGGAACTCACCTCTGCAGGTTAATATTGAAAAAAAAGTCAGAAAAGGGATTAGATATGTGTCGGACTATGGATATAATCTACAGTGACACTAGTTAGTAACAATAATTATAGGGACTCTCAATCCTCATGGTCGAGGGGCGTGGGCTAATCATTACCATGGTGGGGGAGGAATTCCATTTTCCATGCATGGATAGCATTGTACAGCTAGGCAGCTGTATTGGGAGGGTTTGTTGCCTTCCTCTGAAACATCACATATAGGGTACTTCTGGAGGCAGGATACTAGAGTGGATGATCAGTGGTGGGCTTGCAATAGAAACTCATTTGCTAGTGCATCTAGGCCACTCCTAGTTTGGATGCCTTACTCTGCTCTCTCGCAGATTCCCTCTTCCATTTTTAACCTGGAGTATCTTCCAATTTGCTATTCTGAAGGTCCATCTGTTCTCTGGGGTAGCTGTGTAAGGGCAGGGTACATATAGGATATCACGACATTCTTAGGTGCTTGGCAGGGTCATTACTTCCCAAAAACGATCACTAGGGCTATGTGTGTCGATGACATGTAATGCAGGGGTGTAGTGAGAGGGCAGGACACTTGGGTCAGGTACCCAGTTCTGATCTTTCACTCCGCCGGCCTAGGACAGCATGGGGGACTGTGGAAAAGCCTTTTGCTACTTTCTCTGGCTGGCTAGGGAGCAGTGTTGACATGTTCTGAATGGATTCCTATCCAGCCCTCTAAAGCCAGACGCTAGATACAGTAGGTGCATGCAATGCACTGCCTGGAGGGTGATGGGGTTAAAGAAGGAGAAAATAAGGGATTCTAAGAGATCTAGATGAACCAGGAAAGGAAAAAGAAATAACCAGCCCACGTACTGCAGCTTGGTTGCTCCCACTCTCCGATCTCTGCGGGAGCAGCAGCTTTTCTCAGTCTGAGTGAAACTGTGTGAGCCTGGCGGCTGCAATGAAAAAACAAGAAGGATGTGGAGAATTATTAGATTTTAATGGAATTGTCTCTTTCTTTGCTTCCTAATCTCTTGATCTCAAAGCAAGAAAAACATGATTTCAGAAAGGCTTCCTGGGGGTGGGAACCACTCAGAATGTGACCTGGCCCGTCAGAGCCAGGAGTTTGGGCATGGAAATATGCATGTGCTTAGGCAGGCAGGGAGGAGAGGAGAGGAAAGGAAGTGTCTTCAGGGGCATTCCGATCCAGCTCTGACTCTGAATGCTGCAGCTCATGCCAATCTTTCATCACTGGTGACTGACTGGACTTTTGGTTTGGTTCAAACAGCTTTTTCCACCATGTGCATCCGCATGACAGCTCTGCACGCCCCAGCGTCTGTCATCGACCCCTCCTTTAGTCCCCCTTCCTCTCCTCACCCCTCTCTTGTTGGCACCTTGGTGCCAGCAGTGGGCCGATGGGATGGGAGGTCTCTCCTAGTTTGAGTCAGATGCAGTATGACCTTAATTCACTGAACTATAAATCCTCCAGGATTTGAGCCTAGCAAGAGAATAAAGGCGGTCGTGCCCTCCAGCTGGGATCAAAAGGAAGGGAAAGGTGAGACCCAACATAGACAACAGCCCTACCCGAGCTGGTGCAGGATAAGCGGAAAAAGGGGAAATCACAGCCACCCTGCTCAGGATCATCAAAATGGGCTTTGGTTTCGTGCCTATCTATCACAGCGACAGACACATTCGATTGTTAGATTCGATCAGACAAGCAGGCCAAACCCCACCTCTCCTCCCTGCAAGATTTAAACTCCAGTGCTGGGAAAGCTTTTTTAAGCAACCTGGGGGGTGGGGTGGGGGAGGATCATATTATGAAACCACTCAAAGGCCTTTGCCTCTGCTCCAGCAGTGACAGCAGTTCATTGGCTACATTTCCCAAACAAGCCCCTCCAGGCTTTCTCCCGTGCTGCCCCCGCCCCCACACTTGGGAGGAGATCCCCATAAGCTCCCCATCGCTATCCTCCTTTGAAACCCTCCTCAATGCTCTCCTTTGCTGTGAGGCCTACAAAAAACCCCAACACCTGACGATGGTTGGACAGCTAGTGTGTGAAGACTACTGCCTCTCATGCTGACCAATATTGTCTCATGGTTTCCCTGTGCTTCCCCACCTGTTGTCTCCGGGCTGGCTGTCAGCTCCTTGGGGCAGGCACTGTCTTTTTGTTCTGGGTTCAGGGCCGGCTCTATTGTTTTTGCCGCCCCCTTCTGTTGCACTGCCCTGTGCAGGGCCCAGCACTCGCCTCGTCCTTGTGCAAGTCTGGCTGTGCGAGGACCGGGGCAGTCTAACCTGGCAGCTCTGCTACTCTCCTAACCACTGCCCCTGTCTGCGCACTAACAGCAGAACGGGGTCCTCTCTGAGGGCATAGTTGTGCTCCCGATTATCCTAGAGACACTGAGCCAGAGTCATCCTTGCCCTGCTCACAAAGCAGCTGCAAGAGGTGGCCCAAGGGAGGGAGGAGACATAGTCAGTGCGTTTCCAGCTGTTGTCCGGTAGCACAATATTGCGCCATGGCCTATACCAGCCATGGTGGGAGAAAGGGTACGAATTAGGGCAGCCCTCTGGCACATCCATCCTGTGGCAGTGCCCCCATGCATTCCTCAAGCACAAAAGTTTGGTTGCCTATGCAATGCAGGCGGTGGCTTTAAGCCACCCTCTTGCTGGACCGTTTACCAGTTTGCAGTTGCTGGAAGCACCCCTGCTGTGTCACCAGCAGAGAGGGGAAAGTGTCACTGATGCAGAAGGCTCTCTTCCTGCTTCCAGGGTGGAAATGAAGGTGGCAGTAGCCCTGTTTGGGGAGGGTCTTCTCGTGAGGGGCTCAGGCCAAGAACAAACTCCAGAAAAGCCAGGAGTTTGCCCTTCCAAAAGGAAAAGCCATAAACTCAGCCCTTGGGGAGTGGTGGGGGAGGGGGGAAGTAACAAGAAAGAAAGAAGCAGGCGGATGAAAAAAGACAGGTGCTATTTGAGCAGAAAACCCGACTCAGCAACTTTCTTTCAAACTTCTCCAACAGGGCTGTTTGCTTAGCTCCTCCGGCCTCAGCTGCGAGGCAGGGCCGGCGAGTGTGCACACAGGACATGATTTTTTATGCTGGCTGCGAGCGGGCTCTGAACGCACTTGGCTGCTGTGGCATTTTCCGGCCCTCCCGGCGGGCTCCCAAGGGGACCTCTGTTTGCGGTGCCACATCTGTTTGAAATTTTGGCACAGCTCAGCCAAAGAAACATGGTTTCTGGTGTCATGGCAACCAGTTTTTACTGATCCTATAGACATTTTTACTGTAAGGCCTTTAACTCCTTGGCTTTCAAACAGAAAATCCCAACTTATCATAATTAGTCGTGGTTCCTGTAACGTCCCCTTGCAACAGAGAAGATACAAGTCTCAGCTGTGATGAATATCAAGGTAACAGACACTGATAGCCACAGACTGACCCTGTGGTTTTCTCACAGGCCCAAACTAGAACCTTAGAACTCTCTGAACTGTGAGGGAGTCCAATGTGACTCCGTGAGAAGCCGGTTTCTCTGTAAAGAGCCAACTCAAACCAAACACCCCACATGAAAACACTCCGGAACTTTGGCCGGTTCAGACCTGGATCTAGGGCTGAACTTCGCAGCTTACGCCCATCTGTGTTCAAAATTGTGTTTCACAGCCAAATGACAACGTGACTCAATGTGACTGAGTGTCTGTAGCTCAGTATGCAGTAAGGAAGAAGGTATGAAAGTCCTCCCCAAGAGGGACTGGATGGCTTGACTGATTGTTAGTAAGCTCCAGAGAATTTCCTCTCTAGGCTGCTTGTTTGACTACAGCCCAGGCTGGTGGAAATAAAAGTGGTCATGATAGGTTCCATTTAGTAGCGGATATGAAATGAGTTTGGTGTGCCACTTTACAGAAGAGGGTGAAATCCGCAACATGGATACATGGTGTAGGCTTCGAGGCATTAGAGATCTGCAATACATTCTGGTGGGAGCATGAAGGGCCCTGCAAAGCGCTAGTCAAAGTCATTCCAAAATTTCAATAATACTGGGATCTATGGAAGAATGTCTCTAGGGAAAGCACACTTTCTTTACAAGAAGTCAGCTGCCACATGTGACATAAGAATGGCCATATTGACTGAGACCAATAGTCCATCCAGCCCAGTGTCCTGTCTGACAGTGCCCAAAGCCAGGTGCTTCAGAGGGAAAGAACAGAACAGGTAGTCCTCGAGTGATCCATCCCCTGTTGTCCACCCTCAGCTTCTGGCAAACAGAGGCTAGGGACACCATCCCTGCCCATCCTGGCTAATAGCCAGGGCCATCCCTAGCTATTTTGGTGCCCTACGCAGCCCCCCTGCAGGGGTGGGGAGGACGGGGGGGCTGGGCCCAGGCCTCCGTGGGGGGTGGGGGGGGAGGGGGGCTGGTCACTTCCTGTGGGAAGTGGAGTGACCCGGCCCCAGCCTGCTCTGGTCCCCTGGCTCCCAGGCTTGGGGGGAGGGCGGAACCGCCCCCCAGCACTCGCTGGCGGTGCAGCTGGGAGCCAGGGGAGCAGAGCAGGCTTACCAGTGAGTGCAGGCCCGACCGCTTCTGGAGTCCTCAGGGGAGTGGGGGCGGGAAGAGGCAGGCTGGGGTGGAGCAGGGGCTGGGGCCCTGGGGAAGAGCCGGAGCAGGGGCTGGAGCACCACGCAGCTGCGCAGGGCACCAGGAAATTTGCTGGTGCCCCACACAGCTGCGTACTTTACGTATGGATAAGGTCTGCCCTGCTAATAGCCATGAATGGACGTATCCTCTACACCATTGACAGCTACGTTACAATTGTATGAAATAAGGCTAACTGATGTGAACTGTTAGTGGAGACCAAATTATTTTTGTTAGTGACCAGTTAGAGACCAAATTATACATCATATGTCTGATAAGCAGGTCAAAGCAAGGTTATCCCAAGCAACAGACTTGGCTTTGCATAGAACGGAGATCAGTTGCTGGCTTGTTAAAAACCATGCTTCCCAAATGAAAGCATTAGCATGCCATGAAAGAACGGAAGTACATTCAATTAAAATACATACCACAGCAGAAAACAGGAATAAAAAAGGCAAGAACCCCAGTTTGTATGCAATACATGCGGAGGTAAGCACAACACAAAGGTGTCCAGCACCAGAGTGTCATGCAATAAAAGTAATCCTTACAAACTCTACTGGATGGAGTCTATTCAGAGACAACATGTCCTTATAGAGTGGCCTGGCCACTGGGATTCAGTCCATGCCCTCGTGATGAAAGAAGCACAGTTTGCAATGTAAAATTTGGACAGTCACCAGGAAGGGGTCCAGCTGTCATGGGCACCAGCCTTTCCTCATGCAATTCCTTCCTCAAGGACCAACTCCCTGCTGTAATCTCTACAAGAAATCAGCTAACCAATGATGGGTAGGTGACGATCCACTCAGGGAGAGCTAATTTTATGTATTTATGTAATACAATGACATATGGAGCGGAAAGCTGGTCAGCAACGAAAGCGGAGGAAGAAAAATTCGCTGTCACCCAGAGAGCAATGGAAAGGTGAATGTGCAAGATATCGCTCTGTGATGGCATACCGAATAAGGAAATCAGAAGGCGTACAGGGATGACCGATGTAGTGCAGGCGATGTATGACACAAAGCAGAGATGGGCGGGTCATGTTGTCCACAGGCAAGACAATAGGTGGACAACCCGCATCGGTGACTAGATCCCCAGAGACCACAAGTGACTTCTGGGCTGATCCCACGACAAAACTCTTTGGCCAGAAATGGAAAGAACGTGCTCGCCACAAAACAGAATCGTGTGGCGTCGACTTGTGTTCGTGGAGGGACGGATGAGGACAAGCTGGACAAAGGTGATTTAAAACCCCCCAACAAAACAACAACCTTGCTGATGGTTTGGTGCCATTAGTTTGCACCCCCGTTCCCTACCTGCTGGTGTGACCTTATTAGTTTCCTTTGTTCTCTCTCCTATCATTTACTTCTGTCACTTTCTGTATTGCTGTTTCTAATTAGACGGTAGGCTCTCTGGGGGCGGAGAGAGTGTCTACTGATGTGTTTGTACCCCTAGCATACCGGAGTCCTGATCAGCACACACGTGATCAGGCTGTTGAGTGTCACCATTAAACAAATAATCAATAGCAGTTGTCAGATGAAATTTGATAACAGATGGAGCTGCCCCAGATGTCAGAGAAGAGGGCTGCAGAGAAGAGATCTGTTAGGCCAACTGTGGTGGGACCTGAAGGCTGCAGGAGAGCGGAGTATTTTGAATGAGAAGCACATTTATTGCCACAGAACAATAAACATAACGACATCTCTCAATCCAGCTGGGGTCATGCTATGGTAATGAACAACTAGTTGTTTACTGCGTGGATCTAAAGGGTGGTATGGCGTGATAGGGCTATGCCTTCTTCTGAGGCATCTGGCTTCAGCCACTTGCCAGAGGCGTGCAAGATACCAGGCTCAGGGGACCATTGCGCTGCTCCATTACAGCTAGTCCCATGCTGCTTTCAAGAAGTTGGAAAATTTCATTATCCATTGCCAAGCAAGAAAACCACACCTTCAATTCAGAGAGGAAAAGATGCATGCAACTAAGGCAGGGCTTGACTTACGGGGAGTCACGTGGTCTTGTTGGACAAGGACCCGGCCGGATGGTGAGTTCTCGGAACACCTGACTCTGCAAGTGACCTTCAACAAGTCACTTGACCTCAGCCAGCACAGCTGGAAAGTTAAGTAAAACACAGTTTGGCAGGAAAAATAAAGATGCTACATCAGAGCTGATCTTTCCTCCTTCTGTATTTGGGTAAACTTTGGTTTGAAGGGACACACTCTAAATTGATAGGCAGAAAGTTGGATGGGTTTGGATAAGCACCCATAAACTTTAAATTTAAGAAGGATTTAATAGGCATGGAAAGCAGGTTCTATGGAAATTACACTCAAAACAAGTAGAATTTAACAGAGCATAGTTTTTTTTTAAAATCAACCTATAAAATTCTATAACAAGGAAATAACCATTAAATTCCATAGGAATATCCAAAAAGTCTATAGAAAAGTTATTATTTTTTATTAAATTCTATAGAGGACTATTCCATAAGGGACAAAAGATGGTGTGTGTGTGTGTGGGGGAAATGGGGCAAGGAAAGCGGAAAACAGAACCAGGGCTCTTTGATTCCACTTCTGGCTTTGTCACCAATTCCTTATGTGAACTTGGGCAAACTACTTACCTTCTCCGTGATTCAAAATTCTCCTTCTGTAAAACTGGGACAATACTATTTGCCATTTAAGGGTGAGGCTGTGAGACTCCAATTCAATAATGTTTGGAGCTCAGCTGTTATAGCAGTGAACATAAGAACGGCCATACTGAGTCAGACCAAAGGTCCATCTAGCCCAGTATCCTGTCTTCTGACAGTGGCCAATGCCAGGTGCCCCAGAGGGAATGTACAGAACAGGGAATCATCAAGTGATCCATCCCCTGTCGCCCAGTCCCAGCTTCTGGCAAACAGAGGCTAGGGACACCATCCCCGTCCATCTTGGCTAATAGCCATTGATGCACCTATTCTCCATTAATTTATCTAGTTCTTTTTTGAACCCTGTTATAGTTTTGGCCTTCACAACATCCTCTGGCAAGGAGTTCCACAGGTTGACTGTGCGTTGTGTGAAAAAATGCTTCCTTTTGTTTGTTTTAAACCTGCTGTCTGGTAATTTCATTTGGTGACTCCTAGTTCATTGGGGGTCATATGACTCAGACAGAAGATTGTAAAGTGCCTTGGGATCCCAGAAAGTGCTCAAGGAAGGCAAAATATCATTATATTAGGTATCCTCTCCCACTTCTCCCTCCATGAGGACTTGCAGAGCTGAAAATGAGAACCTCTGCCCCTGCCAAATATTCAGTTCTGGTTTTAGGTGAAGGTTTGGATCCATTTTTATTTGAGCCAAACCCATTTGCCTGCCCTTGTTCAGAAACGACCCTCCACACACAGAGTGATTTCTGTGTATGTCACTAAGAGATCTTGTCTTGAATGCTGCACAGTTTTCATTGCTGCTCGACTTCATCCCAGGTACTATGGTCTGAGCAGGGAATAAGAATCTAGATGGACAGACAGATCTCACAAGGCTTTTTCAGTGTCATCAGTATCAATGTCCATATGGCACTTGTTTGGCCCATCCAACTTGAAAGTGTCTCTCTTTTCAGAAGTCTCTTTTGACCCTTTAAACAGTTAACAATGCTCCATATCTTCCCTCCGGCAGAACTAATTCCCAGACGTTGAAGCATTTTCATTGCAAAACACAGCTTGGACTTCTGGACTAAGTTATTTGTTTGGAAGATGTAGACACAAATGAAAGTGTAGCAAACTCATACCAGATTGGATCCACTTCTGAAGCTGCCAAACAGCTGCCAACTCTGTGGAGTTTGGGGATCGAGCCAGGCTGGTCTCTAGGGGACAAGGCTTAGGGGGAACTTGGGCTCTAGTGTCAATCTCGATAGCAGTCCTGGCATAAAAATATGTGCCACCCACTGCATTTTCCCACCCGCAAGTATATACACAGGGCCCACCACCTTCCTAGGCTGAAATGCTGTTGACCTGCAGTAGGACCACAACAAAAGCAGCTCTAACAATTAGCAGTTGTTGTAGCATTGTGCAGACAACCGATTTTTTTGCCAGAAGAAGAGTTAGAGACGGTAGGGCTGATCAGACCGGTGGGGTAGGCTCCTAGGGCAGACCGTGGAAGCACTCTCACCGCAGTGAGTGAGGACCAGGTGGCATTATTTCTTGTCGAGCACCGTCCGTGTGCCTGAGCTGTAAGAAGCAGAGATGCCACAAGGAGCTACATTAGACTAATTACTACATTCATGCTAAATGGGAGGAGAGTGGGCAGAGGAAGGGAGGGGGAGAGAATGTGGCTGGCGTGGGTTGGACGGGGAGAGGAATTGATTTGTACAGCTCTTGAGATGCTCCCGCAGGCTTGGAGAACACTCAACGCAGAGCTCCCAGCACCCTACGAACCTGCTACCCCTAAGTTGCTGATTGTTCACGGTTAATCTTGCAAACCGTCACCGAGCCATCCAGCCAGGGGCGATACAGAGAGAGGGAAGGACACGGCTTTTGTCTCTGTAAGTGGCAAGGAGATACAATTCCCAGCCTGCGCTTATGCTCAGTTTCAGGTTTCCATTGAACAACATCTGATATGTCCCATTTTCCATAGACGAATTAGCCAACCAGCAGACAAACAAAAGAGGCTAGTCTGCCACGTCAGCTAACGTGCTCAAAGGGGTGAAGAAGGGAGGGCTGACTAGTAAGCGATCTCTTCTCGGCTTGCTTATCTCTGTTCCAAGTATGCCTGGGAACCAGTGAATGAACACAGCAGCTTCAGAGCTTGCAAAGCCGGAAAATGTTCACAACCGATTCTATTTTCTAAAACCGTTTACAATGACACCTGCATGGTTTCATTTCATTCTGCCCGGGCTGGCGTCTATTGTATCGGACTTGCCTTCAGCCCAAATACATAGTGCTTGCCTTGCCTTTCCTTCAAGGTGAGAGAGCTGAAACAAACAAGCAGGTCTAGTTGTAATTAGCGTCGTCATTGTTACAGAAGGGCCTATACCAACACCCTTGTCCTGAGCAACCCAAAGCTTTGGGGAAGCTTGGCTCAGCCTCAGGCCTATTTGTAATGATTAGTATTTTGGACAAGTGGTGACATAAAGGGCCCATTTATCCCCCAAAGAAGATAAATGTAGCCAAATATACCTTTAATTATTATTATACCCCTATCCTACAATCATCCCATGCACAGAACTCCAACTGAAGTCAATTGCTTGATTGCAGGACTGGTGCTTGAATGAAAGCACCTACCCAGGCAGTGCCCAGATACAACAGTGATATGCACCCTAGAAACACCAGAGAGTGAAGACATTTGCTTATTCTGAGCAGATGGCCACATGGCGCTGAGCCACCACTGGTATAATGCCACCAAAGACAATGGAGTTACACCAAGGATGAATGTGGCTCCCCAGGAACAAGTAACCTACCATGACAGTTAGAACTTATCCAGCTTGTATATTGATAGAGCTCAGAGCACATCTCAACTTTAGGAAGGCTTTTGATACTGTCTCACATGCCATTCTCGTGAGCAAACTAGAGAAATATCGCCTAGGTGAACCTACTATAAGGTGGGTGCACAACTGGTTGGAAAAGCGTAGTCAGAGAGTACTGAAAGTGCATCCCCAAGGGATCTGTCCTGAGTCCAGTTCTATTCAATATCTGGTTTGGATAATGGTATGGAGAACACAATTTCAAAGTTTGTGGATAATACCAAGATGGGAGGGGTTGCAAGCACTTTGGAGGACAGAATTAGAATGCAAGATGATCTTGACATAGTGGAGAAATGACATGAAATAAATAAGATTAGTTCAATAAAGACCAGTGCAAAGTACTACACTTCAGAAGGAACAAACAATTGCACAAATACAAAATGGGAAATGACTGCCTAGGAAGGAGTACTGCAAAAAATGATCTAGAAGTTAGAGTGGATCACAATCTAAAGATGAGTAAACAATTTAATCCTGTTGCACAAAAAAAAGCAAACATCATTCTGGGATGTATTAGTAGTAGTATTGTAAGCAGGACATGAGAAGTAATTCTTCTACTCTATTTAGCATGGATAATACTGGAGTACTGTGTTCAGTTCTGGGCACTTTAGGGAAAGGTGTGGACAAGTTGGAGAAAGTTCAGAGGAGAGCAACAAAAAGGATTAAAGGTCTAGAAAACATGTCCTACAAGGAAAGATTGAAAACTGGTTTTGTTCACGCTGAAGAAGAAAGTATTGAGGGGAGACATGATAACAGTCTGCAAGTACATAAAAGGTTGTCATAAAGAGGAGGGTGATAAATTGTTCTCTTTATCCACTGAGGACAGGACAAGAAATAATGGGCTTAAATTGCAGGAAATGAGATTTAGGTTATACATTAGGGAAAACTTCCTAACTGTAAGGGTAGATAAGCAATGGAGTAAATTACTTAGGGAGGTTGTGGAATCTCAATCATTGTAGGTTTTTAAGAACACATTAAACAAACACCAGTCAGGGATGGTCTAGATAATACTTAGTCCTGCCTCAGTGCAGGGGGCTGGATTAGAGGACCTATCAAGGTCTCTTCCAGTCTTCCATTCTAGGATTCTACAATCTTGCTTGGCTGGAGCTCGCTCAGTGAAGGGCCCTCAGGTGTGGAACTTGTTTCTGCCAGAGATCTGGCGTGCAACCATCTAAACATGATGTAAGATCCATTTCTTCGGGCAGAGTCACCTTAACAACCAGGAAGGGTTGCCCTGCAGCTGCTTGGAGCTAGAATCATTGAGGTCAAGGCTCTTCGTGGGGATATTCCTCCAGTGTCAGAGGGGTTTGTAAAGACTGACCAGATTCTATAGCAATGGGTGCTTTGCAGAGGGACGCACTAATCATCGTCATGGGAATAAGAAACGGAGACCACCTGCTAGGCCACAACTAGTCTGTTCCCAGAGGCCAACGGAGGACTGTTGCATATAGTAGCTGTTCTTGCGCTTTGTCCAATACACTTTGAAAATGCAGAAGTGAAGGAGCTTCCATCGCTTCCTACGGGAGACTATTTCCACAACTGAATGTATCTCAGCATAAAGCAGATTTTCCTCATAGCCAGCTGAAACTTCCCAATGCTCCAAGTTCTACACCTTGCATCACCCCATACAACTCTTCTCCCTCCTATGGGTTCACACCCTTCAAACTTTTGTGGGAGGTGTCTCATCCACAATGGATATCATTTAGCCACCCTGGGGTCTACGCTGTCTTAGAGGTGCTAAACACAAATTGGGGGAACTGGCACTGGCTCAAGGACTTTCAGCTAATCTACTGGGTTGGCCTCTGGCCCTGTCCCACCACCTCCACCTGAGCAGCCCATACAAGACTTACTGGACCCAGCAGAAGTGTGAGGCTTCCACCCCTTTTCCTCTTCTGAACTTAGTTGCGAATGGCAGACAGGTGGCCATCATACGGCAGCCGCAGTTCAGGCTCCTACCAACACCGCTGGTGTAAGAAAGCAACACACCATGGCCTGTAGGGGGTGCTGAATAGGAAGAAACTATTGCCAGAAGCCGCTTCTCCATTCAAAATTAGTTTGCAATTCAAGTTCTTCTCTCTCATAAACAAACAGCCCCCCCCCAAATCTCCCCACAAACAAATCAAGAAATCAGTAGGGTGTCTGGTAACTGCTTGTTCCTCAGCGGAAGGACCTGTTCTCATGCCCAGTGAGGGCTCATGTCCCAGACTCACGTTGCCTCAAGGGCTGAAATACTGGTTCCTTATTCGGAAGATCAAGTCTCTCGGGCTCTGGTAATATTTTCCGGCCTTTCTAATGCCTGAATGAATAAGGAAACACGACGACAGACTGGCTCCATGCGCTGGGCGATTGGTTACCACTTACATCACCGAGACAACCCAGACAGAGCGAGGAGAAAACCAAGCAGGGATTAAATCATCCCAGATTGCATTTGTAAACAAAGGTGGATGGGATCAGGTAACGGTTTCCCAAGGAGGAAACAAACAGGCAGACTGTTAAAATAACAAACACTGGAGCTCTTATACTTTCCTTAAACCATTGCTGCTGATTTCTTTCCCCCTCTCTCCCACACTTGATAACTGCGGTGTGATTTAATTAAATACGCTGAGGAGGACCGGGCTGTCTCTCTTTGGACGGCGCCTGTCACCTAGAATGCAGTGCTCCAAGGATGACAGAAGTCTAGTCCCCACCACGCTTTGCTGCCTCTGAATCCTACCAAGAACCTCTCTTGCACAAAACTTCTTTTTCTGCATTGTTCAGTTCTGTTACTTCCTCGTTCTCTGGTTCTTTTCTTTTTAATGTTCTCCCCCCTCCAATAGTATGTCCGCCTCACCACTTCTCCTCTTAGGCCTGGTCGACATGAAACATTTAGATAGATCAACGGGGGTGTGACAAATGCATAGCCCAGAGCGCCAAAGTTCAGCAGACCTAGCCCCCGGTGTAGACGCGGCTAAGCGGATGGAAGAATTCCCTTCCATTGATGGAGGAAGCATCTAACATTATAGGGACCCAGCTGCAACTGTGCTTCTGTAGTGCCCATAGTGTAGACATAGCCCAGAGGCTGGATAGCAGCCCTCTGTGCAAACATCTTTCTGGCAACCGACCTTATAGGGGAGAGAGGCTCTTGAAAGCAGCACGTTCCATCCTAGAAGGTCTTAATCCTTCCAGATGCTTTGTCACAAACTGTGCTTTGACGCTGCTGGACTATTGAAGGCAGCCAGACCGTTAGGCGAGGGCAGAGCTCGGCGCACGGAGCTCAGAAGGAAAATTCTAAAGGGCGGTGGCCTTTGTTACTGGGGCTTTAAACCTGCTCTCCAGTTTGAGTAAATGGATTAAGAAATGGATTAAAGAACAGGCTGCTTAACGCGGCCGCTTAATTCTATAGCCTGGAGCAATACCACTTCGTGCTGCGAACCTGTCAGATCTCACAGGCTCCATGCGTGTCAGGACTTGAGCCTTTTAAAGAAAACCAAAGTAGTAGGTGGTTCTCCTCCTTCTGAGTTGGCTCTAATTCAGTGCTCCAGTGAGGTGGTAGGGCCCATGGAGCGGCTGGAGGAGCCGACTTTCAGAGAAGACATAAAAAGCACCATGAGCTTGACTACCTATGGTTTTCCTTAAAACTCCTGTGTCACTTTTTGCACGGATAAGGTGTTATATTGGGTCCAGCTAGGGTAATCATATTCTGATTAGCTAAATTTCTTCAGTAGTCTCAGCTGCAGTTAGAGTGCCTGCCTGCATCCTGTTGTTTATTATTGCAGTACGGCTATAAAACACTTCAGAGGTGGCTGCCTTTCAGTGGTGGGCAAAGGGATCTTTGTGAATGGCAGAAGTGTGTGAGCTATTTCGGTATCCTTCAGGATGAACAGTGAATAATAATAATAGAGTCCCCCATGGAAGGATGGCAAAGAATTGTACAGACATTCACAAATGATGCTTCACAACCCCCAGGGATAAATATGATTATAACACCCATTTCACAGCTGGGAAACTGAGCCACAGTGAGAGAATAGGTAACATGCTCAAGGTCACAGAGGGAGTCCACTTACTGTTTATTTATAGGCTTTTCTATGGTTCTCAGCATTGCCTCACAAACATTAACGGATTTATCTTTACAATGCCCTGTGAGGGAGGCTGGTTTTATTATCCCCAACTTATAGATGTGGAACTGAGCCTTGCCCCAGGAAGCCTCTGGCACAGCTGGGGTGAGACGACAGAACGTTTAATTCCCAGGATACATCT
This sequence comes from Trachemys scripta elegans, assembly GCF_013100865.1. NCBI lineage: Eukaryota > Metazoa > Chordata > Testudines > Emydidae > Trachemys > Trachemys scripta. The sequence continues at coordinate 2,728,087 of NC_048308.1, read as the reverse complement.
CACTAAATATAAATGAGCTACCCAAGTGCTGAAGGAGTGAAGTGAGACTCAGCTGGGCTCTGAGGAGCGGAGTGGAGGTATCCACAGCATGCGAGGGCAATAAATTATCCAGCATTAAGAATGACTTTCTACAACCTTGGCTTTAAAGCTTTAATTTATGTCTTCCGCACTCCCATCGTATTGTGCTGGGGGGCGGGGGGATGTATGTGTGTGTGTGCCCACCATCTGCTCTTTTCTATAAAGATACATTCCCACCCACCCCAAACATCCTCCCACCCTTCCTTGAAAGCAGCAACACCGGCCGTTTGGAAACCTGATCGGCTTTCTATTTATAGATGCAGCCTCAAAAATGGAGAGGAAGTGGATGGTCAGGCTCCAAGGGAAAAAGCGCGCAAATTCCCTCAAATCCCTCTGCTCATAGAACTCCCATCGAGCTCAGTGGTGCACCTGAGGCTTGCATGATAAAGTTCCACATCTCTTAGCAATATTTAGCACTCAAGGAGTATAAGTGACAGTGAACGCTGGGTTCCACTCAGTCCACCTAGATGGAGGCGACACTGGTGTATGGGGAAAATATCTGAAGAACATAATGGCTGTTGTGTCTGCTCCCTGCTGTTGGGGCTGCCTACGATCACCATTTTCCACAGCTGTTCAAAATATCGGGGACTTACTGGATCCCCATCGCTGCTCCTGGATTCCCAGAGAGGGCAATATCTGTCCCTCAGATTATGACCTTTCTCGTCTGACATCTCACCTCCAAGATGGACTATTACAATGTCCTCCACTTCAGTCTACTGTTGAGGATCACTTAAAAGCTTCAACTAGTGCAGACTGCCACTATCTTTGCCTCTATCTCTGCCTCTGAAGCAGAAAGGGAAGACCTGAGCATGTAATGGTTGTACTTTGCAATGGCTTCCTGTTTTGCTTCAAGTGCCATCAACTGTGGGCATTATCACTGTGAATGTTCTTGGGGTGCCCAGGACTGAGAGTCACCTTGTTACCCCCAGCCTCCAGCTCACATTTAACTGGGTGTAAGCTCCCTAACACCACCAGCCTGTTCGTGCTCTCCTCTGGGGTATGCTAGTTCTTATTTTGCCCCAGTGCCTGAGTCCCTTTGAAGTGTTCCCCCCCGTAGGGTCCAGCCCCTTATCCACTCAACTCTCTCAGAAATACCTGGTTTGCTGTCTCCAAAGAAACAGAATGCACACCAGCATGTATGATTCAACTCAGAATCAGCACCATGCTTAATATCACAGCACTGAGATATATTTATAGTGAAAACCAGAATACGTTTATCATCAAAGATTCAAGAGATCACGAGTAAGAACAATGGAAACAAATGGTTACATATAAAATAATAACACACTTTCTAGAGACTACACTTTACTACCTAGTTAAGCCTGTCTAAAGGTGTTCTTTCTCACCCAAAGTCTTCTGCAGGTTTTCAGTCAATCCTGGCTGAGATCCCCTTTTCATGAATGTAAACACACTGCCTTTTCAATGCGTAGGTGCAGGATGAAGGGGTGTCTTCTTTCCTTTATACTTCCCATCCCCTGCAAAAGCTCATAGTCTATACTCACAGACAGGCAAGGCACCAGGGCTTATTTTTCCTGTGCGCTGCTTCCTGTCTCTCCATTAAAAGAACAGGAGTACTTGTGGCACCTTAGAGACTAACAAATTTATTAGAGCATAAGCTTTCGTGGACTACAGCCCACTTCTTCGGATGCATACAAGTGGGCTGTAGTCCACGAAAGCTTATGCTCTAATAAATTTGTTAGTCTCTAAGGTGCCACAAGTACTCCTGTTCTTTTAATGGAGAGACAGGAAGCAGCGCACAGGAAAAATAAGCCCTGGTGCCTTGCCTGTCTGTGAGTATAGACTATGAGCTTTTGCAGGGGATGGGAAGTATAAAGGAAAGAAGACACCCCTTCATCCTGCACCTACGCATTGAAAAGGCAGTGTGTTTACATTCATGAAAAGGGGATCTCAGCCAGGATTGACTGAAAACCTGCAGAAGACTTTGGGTGAGAAAGAACACCTTTAGACAGGCTTAACTAGGTAGTAAAGTGTAGTCTCTAGAAAGTGTGTTATTATTTTATATGTAACCATTTGTTTCCATTGTTCTTACTCGTNAAGTGGGCTGTAGTCCACGAAAGCTTATGCTCTAATAAATTTGTTAGTCTCTAAGGTGCCACAAGTACTCCTGTTCTTTTTGTGGATACAGACTAACACGGCTGCTACTCTGAAACCTGTCTCTCCATTGAATTTGCATGTAAATGGCCATCCATTGTGTTAGTTTACAATGCATAATTTATACCCTGAGAGAGGTGAAAAAACGTCTCTTCTTTGACAGAAGACTGGTTTTTCCCCTCTGCTGGTGACTCATACCGTAATACGGACTCTAAGAACATAGTTTCAGTATCTACACATAACTCCTTACATAGTATCTGTGTGTACATTTCACAACATTACTGACCAGTGTGGTTTTCATTTGAGTCCTTGAATGACATTCTTTGGTGCACCAGAATGTACATACCAGAATCAGGACATTCCTGTAAACCCCTGGTCAAGTGGCTTTAAGGTGTTCTTAGGCCACAAACATTCACACAGCTGTGAATATCCTAGGACCTGGCTAACTCACACACTGCTTCTCTCCTTAAGCAAAAGGTGTGATCCTCCAGAATGCTTTTCCTCTCCACTTCATGTACTGCGAACTGGGTAAAACACGTTCCTCCTGCAAGCTGTGGCCCTCCATCCAAGTTCCATGCAGGTGGCTATGCTCTGTCCCCTGTTGGGATCTTGGAGGTGGGTGACAGGGCATTTTCAGTGGATGGCCCTTGATCCAAAAAACGTTGCTCATGCCTGCGCCCATTCTCTCTCTCGTGTGACCCCTTAGAACCCGAGTATCAGAGGGGGAGCCGTGTTAGTCTGGATCTGTAAAAAGCAACAGAGAGTCCTGTGGCACCTTTAAGACTAACAGATGTATTGGAGCATAAGCTTTCGTGGGTGACTACCCACTTCGTCAGACGCATGTGACCCATTAGAACCCAATTTGCCAATTTTTGGGGGGCTGAGCAGCCACTGTTTGTTCACTCAGATAGCACAGCAACAAGGGTGGGATAGAAACCAGAGACAAAAGAGATTGTCTCAGTTGGGGCAGGTGCTTAGCAACGGGATGATGTTAGTGGGATTTGCACCAAAAGCTAGCAGCAGTTCTTCACTTTAATTTCAGTAATGTGCCTGCACAAGTCCAGTGAGAGGTGGAATGGAAATACATCTTTATCAGGCAACGGGGCCAACGCCTGCAACATTCCCATCCCAGTGACCGGCAGAATAAAGGTGGCACCTGGGAACGGAGTGCAACTTTCCTACAGCAGGGTGCAAACACTGGAGTCAGAGTCTGAAGATTTACACACACAGCAGAAGAGAGCACATGCAAAGAGAATTCTGCCTGGACCTGTACAAATTTTCACAGGGGGCCTGAATTTCCCGTCTGGTACAGGATGTGATAACGGAGAAGGGCCCTGCTTTTTACCTAGTCCTCCCAGAAAGATGGCAATTCACACCCTAAAAACCCTGCGTATGTGTCTGTACGGGGCAGGGGGAAAGAGGTTTGGCAAGTCACACCATTGCCCCATGACTCAGTTTCTCCATTTGTAAAATGTGGATAATCATACTGACCTCCCTTGTAAAGCGCGTTGAGATCTACTGATAACTATGTAAGAGCTAGGAGGAAAATTCTGGAGCAAGACTTTGGTTTTGCGACAGCTTTTGAGGTTTCGAAATCTGTTTCAATCCACAAGGGAATGGAAATGACCCTGCTGAACATTTCTGTGAAATGGACTTGTGACAAAATGTCCGTTTTCTGCTTGGAAAGGTCAGGATTTCAATTCTACTGTCTGTCTGTCTCTGTCATCAGAAGTGTCCAGAGAGCGCTGAATCTCAGAAGGCCCCTAGGCGAAAACATCTTTGAAATCGATGTGTCGCCGCAAAAATGTTTCAGCTTCAATTAAACAGAATTTCAAGAAAAATACATGTTGTCAAAAATGTTGCAACCAGCTGTACTCTGTGCTCATTGGCATTGGGCACTGTAGGCAAGAGAAAGGCATCTTGGCAAAAATATGCCATTGAAATTCTAGGCAGATGAGCTCCATTTAACACCCACTAATTGTTGCACAATAGTTACAGAAATAAATGGAATTTGTTCATTAGATGCACTCCAATGAGTAATCCAAGTCAGGTTTAAATAATTATTTCTATCTTCCCAAGATGCTGCGCTGATTATCTTGTTGGCTGCTTCTCTTCGCTTTTCTGCTTAGATACAGGGAAGATGTTGGACACCCACGCTCTGGAATGTCACCAGTTGCTGAAACCACATTACTGTGATGTTGTGAGACTTTCCGGACATGGGTTACTCTTGATTCTTAAAGCTGATCACAAAAACATAAGAAAATAAGAATGGCTATACTGGGTCAGACCAAAGGTCCATCCAGCCCAGTATCCTGTCTACCGACAGTGGCCAATGCCAGGAGCCCCAGAGGGAGTGAACCTAACAGGCAATGATCAAGTGATCTCTCTCCTGCCATCCATCTCCACTCTCTGACAAATAGACGCTAGGGACACCATTCCTTACCGATCCTGGCTAATAGCCATTAATGGATTTAACCTCCATGAATTTATCTAGTTCTCTTTTAAATCCTGTTATAGTCCTAGCTTTCACAACCTCCTCAGGCAAAGAGTTCCACAAGTTGACTGTGTGCTGTGTGAAGAAGAACTTCCTTTTATTTGTTTTAAACCTGCTGCCCATTAATTTCATTTGGTGGCCCCTAGTTCTTATATAATGGGAACAAGTAAATAACTTTTCCTTATTCACTTTCTCCACACCACTCATGATTTTATATACCCCTATCATATCCCTCCTTGGTCTTCTCTTTTCCAAGCTGAAAAGTCCTAGCTTCTTTAATCTCTCCTCATATGGGATCCGTTCCAAACCCCTAATCATTTTAGTTGCCCTTCTCTGAACCTTTTCTAATGCCAGTATATCTTTTTTGAGATGACGAGACCACATCTGTACACAGTATTCAAGATGTGGGCGTACCATGGATTTATATAAGGCCAATAAGATATTCTCTGTCTTATTCTCTATCCCTTTTTGAATGATTCTTAACATCCTGTTTTCTTTTTTGACTGCTGCTGCAAACTGTGTGGACATCTTCAGAGAACTATCCACAATGACTCCAAGATCTCTTTCCTGATTAGATGTAGCTAAATTAGCCCCCATCATATTGTATGTATAGTTGGGGTTATTTTTTTCCAATGTGCATTACTTTACATTTATCCACATTAAATTTCATTTGCCATTTTGTTGCCCAATCACTTAGTTTTGTGAAATCTTTTTGAAGTTCTTCACAGTCTGCTTTGGTTTTAACTATCTTGAGCAGTTTAGTATCATCTGCAAACTTTGCCACCTCACTGTTTACCCCTTTCTCTAGATCATTTATGAATAAGTTGAATAGGATTGGTCCTAGGACTGACCCTTGGGGAACACCACTAGTTACCCCTCTCCATTCTGAAAATTTACCACTTATTCCTACCCTTTGTTCCCTGTCTTTTAACCAGTTCTCAATCCATAAAAGGATCTTCCCTCTTATCCCATGACAACTTAATTTACGTAAGAGCCTTTGGTGAGGGACCTTGTCAAAGGCTTTCTGGAAATCTAAGTACACTATATCTACTGGATTCCCCCTTGTCCACATGTTTGTTGACCCCTTCAAAGAACTCTAATAGATTACTAAGACATGATTTTCCTTTACAGAAACCATGTTGACTTTTGCCCAACAATTTATGTTCTTCTATGTGTCTGACAATTTTATTCTTTACTATTGTTTCAACTAATTTGCCTGGTACTGACGTTAGATTTACCGGTCTGTAATTGCCGGGATCACCTCTAGAGCCCTTTTTAAATATTGGTGTTACATTAGCTATCTTCCAGTCATTGGGTACAGAAGCTGATTTAAAGGACAGGTTACAAATCATAGTTAATAGTTCCGCAATTTCACATTTGAGTTCTTTCAGAACTCTTGGGTGAATGCTATCCGGTTCCGGTGACTTGTTACTCTTAAGTTTATCAATTAACATCTGGGAAAGTTAGATGGTTTGCTTGGGAAAGTTGGATCAACTCTTTGCCAATGAAGTTAGTGAAGTTGGGGAGGGAGGGATAGCTCAGTGGTTTGAGCATTGGCTTGCTAAACCCAGGGTTGTAAGTTTAATCTTTGAGGGGTCATTTAGGGAACTGGGGTAAAAATCTGTCTTCTGTCTGGGGATTGGTCCCGCTTTAAGCAGCGGGTTGGACTAGATGACCTCCTGAGGTCCCTTCCAACCCTAATATTCTAAGTTAACATTTCTTTTGAGGGTATTTAATTCCTGGTGGAAGACACACGCTTGAGAACCACCCCACAGATGGAAACCTGCATTTAATGGCAGAACAGGCACAGCCCAGGTAGAAGCACAAAATTCCCCTATTCTCACAAAAAATAGGCCATAGAACCATAGAAATGTAGGCTGAAAGGGAGCTCAACAGGTCATGTAGTCAAGTCCCCCTGAAGCGGGTTTACATATACCTAAATACCTGTGAGGGATCGTCTCTGTAACCCCTTCTTGAAAACCTTCAGTGACGGGGATTCCATAGCCTCCTAGGTAACCTGTTCCAGAGCTTAACTAATTTTACAGTTCGCAAGTTTTTCCTCATATCTAACCTAAGTCTCCCTTGCTGCAGACTAACTCGATTACTTCTTGCCCTTCCGTTGGTGGACATAGAAAACAACAGACACCATCCTCTTTATAACAATCTTTTACATATTTGAAGACTTATGTCTTCCCTCAGCCATCTCTAGACTAAACACGCCGAGTTCTTTTAACTGCTACTCATAGGTCGTGTTTTCTAAATCTCTTATCATTTTTGTTGCTCTCCTTGGGACTTCTCCAAGTCTTTTTTAAGGTGTGGTGCCCAACACTGGACACAATGCTCCATCTGAGGCCTCAGCCATGCCAACTAGAGTGGGATAACTACCTACTGTGTCTTACTTACAACACTCCAGTTAGTACACCGCAGAATGATATTAGCCTTTTTTGCAACTGTATCATATTACTGACTCATATTCAGTTTGTGATCCACTATAACCCCCAGATCATTTTCAGCAGTACTCGCACCTAGCCAGTTATTCCCCAGTTTGCAGTTGTGCATTTCATTTTTCCTTCTAAGTGAAGTCCTTTGCACTTGTCTTTATTGAATTTCATCTTGTTGAACTCAGACCAATTCTCCAGTTTGTCAAGGTCATTTTAAATTCTAATCCTGTCCTGCAAAGTCTGTGTAACTCCTCCCAGCTTGATGTCATCTGCAAATATTATGACCATACTCTCCACTCTATTATCCAAGTCACTAATGAAAATATTGACCAATACTAGACCCAGGTCTAACTCCTGCAGGGCCCCACCAGATATGCCCTCCCAGTTTGACAGCACTGATAACTACTCTTGGAGTACAGACTTTCAATCAGTTGTGCATCCATCTTATAGTAATGTAATTTAGACCACATTTCCCTGGTTTGCTTATGAGAATGCCATGCGGGACTGTGTCAAAAACCTACTAATATTCAGATATATCACATCGGCTACTTTCTCCCTATCCACTAGGCCAGTAACCCTGTCAAAGAAGGACATTAGATGGTTTGCATGTTTTGTTCTTGATATATCCATGCGGCTACTCTCTATAACACTATTATCAACCAGGTGCTTATAAACTGATTGTTTTATGATTTGTTCCAGTACCTTTCCAGATACCAAAGTTCGGCTGACAGGTCTATAATTCTCTGGGTCCTCTTTGTTGCCCTTTTAAAGGATAGCTAATATGATTGAGTGAGGTCCAGAGGATTGAAAAAAGGCATTCTGCAGGAGTTCTTGAAGATAATTGCTAATGGTTCCAAGATTGCTTCAGCTAGATCCTTAAGTACCCTAAGATGAATTTCATCAGGCCCTGCCAGCTTGAATACATCTAACTTACCTAACTATTCTTTAACCTGTTCTTTCCCTGTTTTGGCTTGTATTCCTCCCCCTTGTCGTTAATATTAATTGCGTTGACTATCTGGACACCATTAATCTAAACAACATAGGTATTGAGCACTTCAGTCTTCTGGATGTATGCCATCCGTTATTAGCTCTCCTTCCCCGTTAAGTAGAGGGCCTACACTTTCCTTAATCTTTCTCTTGTATATATATTTAAAGAACCTCTTCGGATTGCCTTTTGTGTCTATTGCTATGTGTCACTCATTTTGTGCCTTAGCCTTTCTGATTTTGTCCCTACATGCTTGACCTATTCTTTTGTACTCCTCCATAGCAATTTGTCCAGGTTTCCACTTTTTGTAGGATTCGTTTTTGATTTTCAGGCCGTTAAAGAGCTCCTGATGGAGCCACATTGGCCTCTTACTAGGCTTTCCATCTTTTCTTTGCGTCGGGACAGTTTGCAGTTGTGCCTTTAATACTGTTTCCTTGACAAACTGCCAGCTCTTCTGACCTCCTTTTTTCCCTTAGATTTCCTTCCAGCTTTTTTCCTGCTCCGTGCAATTGTCTGGCCTCTCTGTCTCCAGTATAAGTGCAATGCACTAGCCCAGCTGCACAACCTTCAGCAATTGCAACTAGTGCAGTAGTGGCATTTTGCTGATTGTTTTAGGCTTGCTGTGGAGGGGAACTCAACTCCGCACGGGGATCTTCCACCTGAGGCTCTCCCCCACCCCCAGGAATTGTTTTGGATGAAAAGAATCAATAAAATGCAGTGTCAATATAAAGCACATTTTGGCTCACAGCTGAAATACACTCAGAAATAGTCTAATGCTACACACATCCCAAATAAAGCTAGAAACAAAGCTTGGAGGACAGAGGATTAATTTGAGGTCAGCAGGGCTCAGCTTTCTGTCATAACATTGCCATGATGTAGGAGCAAAGTCATTACTCACCATGACATGAAGCTAAGAGGCGAAGGAACAGTTTGGAGCATTTCAGCACACAATCCCCTTCAACAACAATCTCTTCTCTTGAGGATGGCAGCAGACAATCTAAACAAGATCCTGTGTGTACAGAACAATTTAGCCCCTATGCAAACATTACAGGGACATCATGGCTTTCAGTTCAATGTTATTTTTAGTGGTATCCAAAACACGATCAGATTTCCGAGCATACTTTTACATCCAAAAGGTGTAGTGTCATATCTTAGGAGGCACTGGTCATGGCTCTATAATTAAAGTTGAGTTGATTGTCCTGAGTATTAGATCAGGAGAAATAATTCATAATTTGACCACTTTTGCCACCTTGCTGTTGTGTCATTTGCTGCGAGCAGATTCTGATTTTGTCAGAATGATTCACTATTCAATTGCTCACCAAGAATTACAGTAAGCTTCGTTTGGGAGCAGTTCATATGTGTATTCAACATTCAAATTTGAGCTCTTTTGACTGGACACAAAAGGCACTCTGCTACCATCTTGCTTGTTGATTGTCGGCAGGGGCCTTCGTGTTATCTCTTGGACTCAGTTTTTCCCATCTGTTTGGTAGGGTTTTACTTCTTGGCTGGTGAGTGTAATTCTTAGAAACAAAAACAACAAGGAGTCCTTGTGGCACCTTAGAGACTAACACATTTATTTGGGCATAAGCTTTCGTGGGCTAGAACCCACTTCATCAGATGCACGGAGTGAAAAACACAGTAAGCAGTATATATATTACAGCACATGAAAAGATGGGAGTTGCCTTACCAAGTATGTGTGTGTGGGGGGTCAGTGCTAACCAGGGCCGGCTCCAGCTTTTTTGCCGCCCCAAGCGGCGAAGAAAAAAAAAAAAAAAGAAAAACCCGATTGAGCTGCTGCCGAAGTGCCGCTGAAGAGGAAGAGAGGGAGTGAAGGACCCACCACCGAATAGTCACCGAAGACTGGGACGTGTCTCCCCAATAATGGACGGAGTGCCGCCCCTTTCTATTGGCCGCCCCAGGCACCTGCTTCCTTTGCTGGTGCTTGGAGCCGGCCCTGGTGCTAACGAGGCCAATTCAATCAAGGTGGAAGTGGCCTATTCTCAACAATTGACAAGAAGGTGTAAGTATCAACAGAGGGAAAATTACTTTTAGTAGTGACCCAGCCACTCCAAGGCTTTATTCAGGTCAAAAAAACTTCAAAAACAGATTTCAATGAGAAACTGCAGAACTGGAATTAATCTGCAAACTGGACACCATCAAATCAGGCTTGAATAAAGACTGGGAGTGCTTTTTTCAGACATCATTCAATAAGCACTGAACAGTTGCGCATTCTGCAAATATTCCTGCCAGGAGACTTGCTTGGTAAAACGTTTTAGGAAAGCAAAAAGGGCACAAAGGTAGCAGAAGCTATTTTATTTAAAAAGAAACAAACAACTATGTGTGCATGAACGGAACCTCTCCAAGGCTCTGACCGTGCGCTCAGTGCTGTCCACAATATCAATTCACTGACAATCCCGCCCTTAAAGGCAGACATGGAACAGACAAGAGGTCTTGAGAATCAGGGGATGGTGACAGCTGAAAAAGATTGGTTTATTGAAAAATGGGGGTGATGATGGCGCTACACTGAGGTGGAGGAGTCCGGGTTTGAATGACACTAAGAAAAAAGGGGTTTTCCAGGAGGTCTGGAAGTGAAGAGAGGGTGTAGTTTGATGCATTGTGTTCGGGAGGGGAATGTGTGGGCACTGAAGATGGCACTAAGACAAGAACAGGAGAAGGAAACAACGGAAGCAACCTGGCAGAAAGGGAGCCAAGATGGCATTTGATAAGAAATAAGAGCAGAGATGTAGGTTGGCAAGGGGCCAGGAAGTCATGAAGGTGAGGTCAAGTGTAGTGGGAGGAGCTGTCTTCAGATCCCACAATGCAATGACAAAGATGTCTGCCCCTTTAAGGCCTCAAATGCAGTCTGAGGACCTAATGCAGCTAATGAAGTCCTAGCATGTGGCCTGCAATTCATTTCTACCCAGGGAAGGACAAAACTGATCAACTGGTTACACTTACTACTGGGAAACATAAACACCAAAGATGTGGTGTGGTCCCAGACACAGGGCACAAATGAGGGACTTAGGCAGCCTGAGTTCTAGTCTCCCCTCTGCTCTTGAATTGAATTGAATGTGTGGCCACAGGCTCACAATGAAACCCCCATGGAATTTTATAATGGGGCAGCACTCACCTCTTGAGTACCTCCTAGCGGCTGTATGTGGTACTGCAATCTTTTTCCCTGCTCCTGGCACCCCCCTGTAGGTTGCCATCCTTGCTAGGGGGTTGTCAGTGGCTCAGCCTTCCGGCCAAATCACACATTCAAAATGGACCCATTCCAGGGGTAGCAAAGAGGTCACCAAACTGTCTGCCCTCACCAGGGTCTTCAGCCCCGTCTCTTGGCCATTTTAATTCAGCCCTTTGCTTGAGCTTATAAAGGAGCCTTTAAAAGCAACAAAGAGTCCTGTGGCACCTTATAGACTAACAGACGTATTGGAGCATGAGCTTTCGTGGGTGAATACCCACTTCATTGGATGCATGACGTGGGTGAATACCCACTTAGTTGGAACCTTGTCATAGAATCATAGAAGATTAGGGTTGGACGAGACCTCAGGAGGTCATCTAGTCCAACCCCCTGCTCAAAGCAGGACCAACCCCAACTAAATCATCCCAGCCAGGGCTTTGTCAAGCCGGGCCTTAAAAATCTCTAAGGATGGAGATTCCACCACCTCCCTAGGTAACCCATTCCAGTGCTTCACCACCCTCCTAGTGAAATAGTGTTTCCTAATATCCAACCTAGACCTCCCCAACTGCAACTTGAGACCATTGCTCCTTGTTCTGTCATCTGCCACCACTGAGAACAGCCAAGCTCCATCCTCTTTGGAACCCCCCCTTCAGGTAGGTGAAGGCTGCTATCAAGTCCCCCTTCACTCATCTCTTCTGCAGACTAAATAACCCCAGTTCCCTCAGCCTCTCCTCATTTTTGTTGCCCTCCACTGGACTCTCTCCAATTTATCCACATCCCTTCTGTAGTGGAGGGTCCAAACTGGACGCAATACTCCAGATGTGGCCTCACCAGTGCCGAATAGAGGGGAATAATCACTTCCCTCCATCTTCTGGAAATGCTTAGCCAGTTGGTCCCCAGCCTATAGCAGTGCATGGGATTCTTCTGTCCTAAGTGCAGGACTCTGCACTTGTCCTTGTTGAACCTCATCAGATTTCTTTTGGCCCAATCCTCCAATTTGTCTAGGTCACTCTGGACCCTATCCCTACCTTCCAGCGTATCTACCTCTCCCCCCAGACTAGTGTCATTCGCAAACTTGCTGAGGGTGCAATCCATCCCATCATCCAGATCATTAATGAAGATGTGGAACCAAACCGGCCCCAGGACCGATCCTTGGGGTACTCCACTTGGTACCAGCTGCCAACTAGACATGGAGCCATTGATCACTACCCGTTGAGCCCGATGATCTAGCCAGTTTTCTATCCACCTTATAGTCCATTCATCCAATCCATACTTCTTTAACTTGCTGGCAAGAATACTGTGGGAGAGCATATCAAAAGCTTTGCTAAATTTAAGATATATCATGTCCACCGCTTTCCCCATATCCACAGAGCCGGTTATCACGTCATAGAAGGCAATCAGTTTGGTCGGGCATGACTTGCCCTTGGTGAATCCATGTTGACTGTTCCTGATCACCTTCCTCTCCTCCAAGTGCTTCAAAATGGATTCCCTCCATTTGGGTCTTAGGCCATTTTGACAGTGGAGGGAACCTGCCCACTACTCCGGGTTTCAGCCATGGGAGGGACCCTATAAACAGCAGCCACACGCTGCTCCCTTTACATTGTTACTGCTGCATTCCCTGGGCCTCTTCCCATCTGGTCCCTTTACCTCAGGGTTATACTTCTCAGGGCCTCTTGCTCCCAGGTTTAGCAAATTCAGCCCATTAAGCTCCTCTGGCCAAAGAGGAACCCCCCAGCCCCAGCCAGGAACTGACTTGCTCAGCCTCTGCAACTCTTTTTATCTGAGCCTGCTGGACTCTGATGGGCTGTTTCCACAAGGCCTCTCTGGGCACCACCTTCACTGCTTCTCTCTGGGGCTGCGTGTGGTAGGACCACTGGGTCTCCAGCAGAGGACCATGCAGGGCCAGGTATACCCTGTTACCAACCTGAACTGCAGTGGCACCGGGACTCTGGGTCCCAGCTTGTCTAGCAGTGAGATTATGTAATATGCTGGCACAGGGCCTGATCCAATGCCTACTGAAATAAATAAAAAGTCTTTCTGTTGACTTCCATGGACTTTGGGATGAGGGTCCTCAGGTATATGCATGAGAGAGAGATCATGTCTCCCCCTAGTGGCTAGCTCCTGTGGGAATAATAGCCTGCTATTGGGGTCACAAAGTTTAGGCCCCCAGCTATTGCGCTGGTATGTTTGATACACACCCTGCTCTTCTCCCCTTCAACTATCCCTGATCCAACAGTTTTTAGGAGCTGATTTCCAGATAAAAGGAGATTTTATTTTAGGCTTTTCCACACGCTGTTGAATTGCAGTTTGATTACATCAGTAAAGGCAAAATATCAGCACTTAGCACAGATAAAGAGCGAGGGTTTTTTTAAGCTGGGAGATCTATCTTTGTCACTTCCTCATGTCGGGCAGGTTATCAAGATGACCTACCAAAGGCAACAACTCACCCTTCAGCTAGGGAATGCCATCCGGCTGGTGTTTATGGCGTCACATACAGTGAAGGGCACCTTGGACTATCCCCTTTGCATCGAAGGGTACGTCTACATTACAGTCCAAGCTGTGGTGGCAGCTCGGGATACCTGCTCTAGCCCTTTTTTAAATAACAGTGTAGACGTGGTGACACGGGCTGGAGCGCTGGCTGTACAACGGCTGCAGACGGGTCTCCTCTAAACGGCTGTTTTTTTAGGACTGCGAGCGTGGGTAAATATCATCACTTGGATCACAGTATAGACACACCCTAATAGGAGTTACCAACCTAGCATCATTCTATGCCATAGCTAGACATTTTTTTCCGCATGGTTTGGGATTTATTCATAGAATCATAGAATATCAGAGTTGGAAGGGACCTCAAGAGGTCATCTAGTCCAACCCCCTGCTCAAAGCAGGACCAATTCCCAATTTATTTACTTGGTTCCATTCATCATTTCAAAGGCAAGATGTTAATTCACGAGGTGTTGACTCTCAGACGTGTGGCTGAAGGCATGCTGCACAATTCTGCCCTCAGAGCCCACATCTGTGATGCCGGCTGAAGTCAATGGAAGATGCATGCACAGCTCTGAGAGCAGAATCTGGCCATACATGCAGATGTGGCTGTCTCCTAATACAGACGGGCCCACGCTACAAAGTCTGGATCCAGGTTTCCCTCTGATCAGGGGAGGTTTGGATCATTTCGGGCCAGGGGCACTAGGTGGAGCAGAGAGCAAGAGAGGATTTGAAGTACAATCCGCAACCGTTGCGACAAGACCAGGTTTTTTTCTCACTGGAAGATGAGCTGGTAAGCATGGGCTGCAGACTGTCTGGCCCTTAGACTGCAAGCCAGCACTCTACTGAGACAACCAACATAAGCGCATCAGCCTGCAACAGCTCCTGTGATTAAGGATGAAAAGCTGGGCATGTGGGGCAAATGTTTCCTTTTCTTCAGGGTTGTGGGGGCTTCAAGGATCTCCCTTGTTTATCTCCTTCATTGACTCCTCTATGGGCACTTGTAGCCGAGCGGACTTACCCCTGCAGCGCCTCCTGCTGGTAGTCTCCAGGAATGAGCTCTTCCAGCGTCCTAGAGCGCCCTCTGCAGGCCGGTGGTCCGCCGCCTGTCCTCTGGCCCCCGTGTCCCTACCTGGACCCTGGTGACCTTTTACCTGGGGTGCTGCCCAGTTCTGGGTCTCCCCCTCCCAGGGGAACCCCCACCCACTATCCCCACTTTGCCTCAGTCTTGGCTACTGCCCAGTCTCCATCTAGCCCCCGTTCCCTGGGGCAGACTGCAGTATCAGCCACTCATCACAGGCAAAGGGTTCGACCTGCCGCCTCTGCCTACCCAGGGGCTGCCCCCTGCAACCCAGTACCTAATAGGCCTTACCAGGCCTGCAGCCTGGGGCTTTCCTAGGCCGGAGCTCCCCAGCTCTCTTGGCCTTTCCCCAGCCTTGCTCCTCTCTAGGCACTTAGTTAAGCTCCCTGCAGCCAGGCCCTTCTCTGTCTGAACGCAGAGAAAGACTGTCGAGCTTCTGGCTCCCAACCTCTATATATAGGGCCAGCTGAGGCCTGATTGGGGCGTGGCCCAGCTGCAGGCACGTCCCAATCAGCCCAACTTAGCAGCTCCCAGCCACAACCTTCCCCCAGGGCTGTTTTAAGCCCTTCAGGGCAGGAGCGGGGTAACCACCCTGCTACAACCCTGTTTTGGATCAATCCACCCTACTGGCTGAGACAGACTGCACCTTGCTGCCTTCAAAATCCATCCGGGTTATTTCAGTCTCAGATGGCGTGGAGGCATCCTTCCAGCTCAGGAAGGGAGGGTCTGAGACTGGTCTCCAGCGTGGATGTTCTCTTGGCAGTGCTTCGATCTGCAGTGAGACCCTGGATCAGCCAGCAGTTGTTGCCTGATTCGTGAAGAAGCAGAGGGTGGGCTGGAGGGAGGAATCGCACCTCGTGTTTTCGCCACGAGTGGAGACAGGTTCATCAGCAGTGACTGGAAAACCCTTTGGAATGTTGATGGGATTGTTATGGCTGGAGGTGAACATTATTTTGAAATTCATAAAATGGCTGCAAATTAATCTCGTGACCAACAGACTAATGAATGGCACGTCACAGAGTGACAGCTTCCATCCATGAGCACTGCCCATCCTGTGTATACCGGCAGTGGTTCACCTACAGCGGAAGTGCTGCTGCTTCTGCAGACGAACACGGTACCCAATGCGCACCAGCAATGCCATGCAACGCTTGTTAGGAGAGAAGGTGAAAAATAACTCTGTCGGGGGGAGGGAGGGGAGATGGAGGAAGGTAGAGTGTGATTATGCAAACAGGAGATTGTCCGGGACATGAGGAGTAACAGCCCTACTTTGAACTGCTTGTGGAAAGCCCATTGGGATCGTTCATTGACTACCTGTAGTTTGTGGCACCTAGGAGCCTAGGTTGTATATCTCATCCACAGGATAGCACCTCTAGCATTAAGTGGGGCATTCACACAGTAGTGATTCAGATGGAAGCGCTCCCCACATGACCATACCTCTCCATATAGACCCCCATGCCAGGTAAAGAGTGTAGTGTATACACCTATAGAGGTATCCATAGGCCAGACACAGCATGCATGGTCTAATATGACCCACATGACCTATTCAGATGGTGTAGAATCTAAGCTTTCATTTTTTAATGACAGTAAGTTGCTAGCCTCATGGCTGCAGAGATATCAGATTACACTCAATTGACATTTAGATTATCTTGATGTCTGCCTGAGTCTGCAGAGAGCCTGGAACAGTTAGTCAGAGGGGTAAACGTCCTTGCCTTGTATTAATCTGATTGGAGTATCAGCCCTGAAGCCTAGTGACAATGCTGCAATGTGAGCATTAACTGAGCAGCCTAGAGGGCGGAACAGGACCTGGGGGTGAGAACTGGGAATTGTTGCAGAGAAGGAAAAAAGGGAATGAATAGAGAAGTTCAGTTACTACATAAAGGCTGTATTGTGTCCCTGGATCTCTGTATGAACCTCCTGCTGTCATCAGTGCGGTCTCCAGGGTGGAGTTAGGGGAGTACATCACCCCGACTGTGCTTCGGCTCATGGAGCGTGATTCAACGTGGAATCTGGCCCTCTCCTCTGAATGAGTTTGATACCCCTGACCTAGATCGATAGAGAGCACCCTGAGCTTTGCTTGGCAATCTCCCCTCCAACTACCGGTGCAGTCCAACCCCTCTGAGCTATCACAGTGGCTCAGTTATCCCTCACAATTGTCCTGGGGCGGGGTCTTGTGATACTGGCCTATTTATCTCCACCATACATGACGTGCCTGCATATTGCTTCAACCCCTTCCCGCTGGAATTCTGGGCTCAGAGACATCAGGGATTAGGCAGACTGTTTGGGGGAAAGGGCTGTACATTGTGTGAAGCATCTCGAGATGTCCTGGGACAAACAGGGCACGACCTCAGGTGAAGTTATTGTTATCTTCACGAGATTGGTTACATTCCACAGAAATCTGCTCCTCAGCTTCTCCTGCTGCCCCAGTCATCGTGAGCCGTTAACCCTAATCTCCTCCCCCGTGAACACCGAGGGCCTTTCTTGTTGTGAAACAAGTGAACCAAAGTCACTTATTTATATCAAAGAGAAGAGAGCGTCCAATTTGTGCCAGACAATACAAGCTTCCCCCACAGGCAGCCCAGACCTGACCTCCCACATGGATCTACTGCTGCTGGAAACCAGTGTCCCTGTTCTCAGAAGACGCCTCCCCCATTCACGGCCTGCTTTCTTGCTTGCCTGACTCCCTTACAAAGCCTGTCAAGAGTCAGCACTGGCTTTTCCTTTCCTTTGCCACTGCTTTGCCACTTCCCTGAGGAGGCTGGAGCGTAACATGGCCCCAGGACAGCAGTTCAGGCCTCACAGCAGGAAGCTTCATGACAGAAGAGGCACCTGAGGAGAGTGCAGGCACTTGGCTCATGCAATTGCAAGCATAGGGTTCAGCATGGGAGACGATGCAAAGACCAAACAGGTTAGGAGAGGGAGAAGGGCAGGGGGAGCTGGCAGAGGAGAGCAGGGATTTTCCCCAGTTTTTCCTGTCTTGACCACACAAGAGGCAGGCCATTGGAGTGCCTCTCTCACAGCACACACTGCCATGCCCGAAGCAGTACACGCATTGCCCGGTTCTGAGGCCCTGTTTGTAGCTACAGGCGTTTTGCTTGTTGAACAGGCTCTTTTCACAGGGCTCACTCCCTGTGCCCTGGCAGGGCTCTCCTCTTCCTGCAAGTGTTGCTTACAGACAAAACCCCAATTCAAACAAACAGAAAACGCCAGCCAGAACAACCGCACTGTTCCGCTGCCTTGGCCACAGCCTCCGACTCTGTCCCCTGTCAGAGGGCAGGAGAAATCCCCCCTCTTCCCCTCCATCTGAGCAAAGCGAGATGAGGATCAAAGAGCCCCTGTGAACTCACTCCTCGCGGTCTCTGCCGGGACAGCACAAGCACATCTGTTTGTGGTTTGCCTGTGAACGCTCCGGGTAGCGCTGTGTTATCATCTCCCCTGCACACAGGCCTTCCCTCCCTGCCTGCTGCCACAGCATTATTAACACTCCCATTGCGAAAGAGCATCGGGGCGCCTGGAAAGTGCTGAGTCCTCTCCTCTGGGCCTTCCACCAGCAGAGGCGTCGCCGTCAGCATTCCCTCCCCGAGCCCTGCTTCCCTCGCTTGCTGATGATGGCCAGAGGGTTCATCTCTAGAGAGTCTGATTTCACTCGATGAACCTGATGGCCCTCCGAAGGCACAACCATTCCCATCCCCTGCATCTCCGGTTGAATTGCTGAGCTACACATTTAGTAAACAATCCTGCTTGACTAGAGACTGTGACCAGATTGGAACAGGGAAAAAAAAAAAGCATCTCTGTGCTTAAATCACATATTTCTGTACCCTGTAGTGAAAGGGTTTCAGAAATAGCCACAGACCTTGCCAAAGCCTGGATCCATTTGACAGAGAAACAAGGGGCTCATTTCATTCATCAGATGATTCCATTGACCTCGGCAGGTTGGGATGAATTTAGCCCAAGATGTAGAAGTAGATTAAAGATGATAGGGCCACAAAGTGAAGATAATGCTTTGTGATTTCTCGCACCTCCCGGCCACTGAGCTCAACACACTTTACAACATGAATTTATGACACCTCAGAGCACCCCTGTTAAGTAGGTCCCTATTTTACTGAGGCACAGTGAAGTTAGGGGACTTGCTAGAGGTCACGCAGTAAATCAGTGGTAGGGCCAGCAAGAGAAGCTAGGAGACCCAACTCACATTTTCCTGCTCTACCCACAAGAGAAGACCATTTAGGAAAAAAAGGATTTGACCTGCTGCTTCCAACATCATCCCCATTACTGAGTACAATAGTGTTTTGATGTCATCTCTGAAGCCCTGGGTTGCATCTCTCTTGGGTCACTGGTGAAGGGAGTCTGGTACCTTCATCCTGTTTGTTCATCGTCCAAAACTGCTGTTTGTGGCACTCTCTGTGCAGGAGATTTGGTTGTGGGTAATCAGGACTGAGGTGCATTAATAGAGCTGTAAGTGGGCCTAGAAGAAGAATAGCAAGGAATGTTGCAAGTCAGGACTTTAGGAGCATTGGCAAAATGGTGTGGAGGTCTCAAAACTGAAATACCAGGGGGAGTTGCAGGTCTAGAGCGAGGTGCATTGGCAGAGCTGTATAGAGGTCCCAGAACTGATAGCTATTGAAATACAAAGGTCTTTGGGCTGACTCACAATCCACAGACTTAGAGGATATGGCCCTGGTTTATTACCAAAATAAGCCATCTGCCTAATAAGAAACTTCCTTCACATGCAGTTGTAAGGTTACACAATGATGCTACAATCCTTTCTTTTAGCCCCTCAATGGCCTCTATTGGCTATGAATGGAACCTACTTATGGGTTCAGCAAGGCTGTGGGTAGGAGAAAGGAGGCTTCTCTTTAGGCACGGACATCCTGGTAGTCAGCAGTGCCGGGAAAGGCAATGCAGGGATGGCATGTGAGTTTAAAGGGCTTTTGCCGAAGCATATGGCCCAGCAGAGCTCTTTGGAATGCAGCAGTGATGCACTACTGGTAAATTACAATAGGCTTCATGCTGGAATACCTACGACGTCCTCCACCATCCATCAGCAGGACTTCATGACTTCCAAGGAATAAATACCCTGTTGGCTCGTCACTCTAACGTGGTACCCATAAAAGCATTGGCAAAATTCTGCACATTTTTCCTGAGATCAGTAATTACAGTCTGCACGCAGCCGTCCATTGGAGTTTTCCTCGTCTGACTTTAATAGAACTTTATTTTACTGTGGTGGGGGAGGGGGGCTTTTCATTTTTATAACTGGGCTTGCTTTATGGGAGATGTGTTAGCGGGAGCTGACAGTGCCAATCAGGGCTGCGTGCTTTCATGTCAGCTACAGAGTCTGAGAAAGCAAGAGCGCTTAACAACTCGTTGAAGGGGTATATTGTCCCCAACCCTTTGGGGGCGAGGTCATCTTTTGCCACCTTTGTGCCCCAGAGCAGGCCTCGTGCACGGTCCCAGGCTTGAGTGTGCAAGGGACGGGGGAGCTTTAGTGTCCAAAGAGGGCAGAGCAAAGGCAGGAGCACTGGTCCATCCCTGTGCCCTGATCACTGAAGCTGGGCATGCTGCCCCCCTGTAAAAGGCTGCAGAACTGGGGGCGGTTGCTGCTGCTGGGAATTGCCATTGGTGTGGCATCTTTCCTTCACTCTATCCCCAGGGAGGGGAGGGCCTTAAAGCCAGCCTGGCCTCAGGTAACCAGCTTGTAGAGGCTGCAGTTTGAAAAAACAACAATGTATTCCATGCTGGTGAGATGTCGAGGATCAGCCTGAGGGCCTGGAACTAGCGCGTATACCAGACTCCCCTATATTACCCCCTCCATGGTTGTTTGTCCTCACGGCAACGGTTGTGGATACGTTTACTGGGTGAGGGACGTACAATAGAAGACCCGTGGCGAGCTTCATGGTCCGCAGAGAAAGTGATAAATAATAATCTCATCTTGAACCCCACTCAACGTCAACCCAGATTTGATTGACCGCGAAGGCAATGGAGCCTTCTGGCCTGGTTTCAAACCCGGCATGGAATTTGTGCTGCAGCAGAATTTCGGTGGCATTTGAGAGACAGTCCACTATGTCAGTGTGGGCAGCCACACACCAGGACACACATGGTTGAGGACTGCAAAAGGACCCAACTCCCCGGAGGTCTTTGTGCCTCGAGCACTGTTGCTAAGAACGTTGTGGCTTGGCTTGACCGAACTGCGGACGCCAAATAAATAACTCCCTACCAAGGGGGCTCTAATCTATCTTGGATGGCAACAGGAATGGCAGATCGAGACAAAGCTCCACTTGCAGACGCCCAGTAAGAGTAGCTTTGTGGTCACCGCCAGCGTGCCAGCAGCCTTCTCTCTTCCTGCTTTTCCTTCCACGGCAGCTGTGTGTCTCTTCTCACATTCCCCCCACATTAAATATCCTTTGTGTTAAAGCTGCCACCTGCCTACCTCATGGCCCAGATGGCACATGAAATCAGCTCGGGGAGCCAGATGCTGATCTCATGTACAGCGGCATAAATCTGGAGTAACGCCATGGAAGCTGATCCGGATTTTATCCCCCCCCACTTTTATTTTCTTTGTGGGATCTCTCTGTAACTAGCTGCGCAGCTTAGAACCTCTGTGACTTTGCTGTGACGCTGGGGCTTTCCTGCAGCCGGCACACGATCACATGAACTGCGTTATCTCTGAACAGCTGCACAGGGTTCCGACGTGAACCGCAGAGCTCCTCAGTCAGTCGTAAAAAAAGGATTGGGAGGAGTCCTCCTTCAGCAAGCTGTAGGCGAAGGCTGCTCACCCAACGCCCTTG
This sequence comes from Trachemys scripta elegans, assembly GCF_013100865.1. NCBI lineage: Eukaryota > Metazoa > Chordata > Testudines > Emydidae > Trachemys > Trachemys scripta. The sequence continues at coordinate 2,706,452 of NC_048308.1, read as the reverse complement.
GCTTGGCCATGTCCCTTCATGTCCACTGGCGGGCACTAATAATAGCCAGGTTTCAAAGCATCCCTCATGATTTATTGAGAATGAAATGACTTGTCTGACAACGAGACGGGCTGCTGGCGGGGTGCACGGAGCAGGAATTTTAATGGGGAAATGAAGAGAACGAATCGTTTGTAATAGGGATACCGGGTTTTACTAGCCCATATAAACAAGATGACAACCAGTCTGTTGAAACATAAATCTAAATGTAAGACAGATAAATAAAGTGATCCCCCAGGGCAGCGCATGGCTCAGGGATTTAATTCTGGGCGATGGAACCTTTCGCCTCTCTGGTGCTAGTCTGGATTTAGCCCAACTTGCTCATGGGCAGTTCTTGCTGGAAAGTTATAGGAAATTAGGTGATCTCAGGCTAGCTGTTCTTATTGGGTCAGATCCTCAGCTGGTGAAAAATCAATGGACAAAGCTCCATTGACGTAGTGGAACTACATGGATTCACACCAGCCAAGGCTCCCCCGGTAGATGGCCATGGTGCTTTGTGGGTATAAAATAGGAGCATCCAAATCACAACATCACCATCAACGCTGGCAGAGGTGCCAAGGAGTGAGTGGGACGTAGACATGGAACTACCCTCTCCTTCTGTGAAACTGTCAGGAGGAACAGGCAAGACAGGGAGGGGTGGGAGGCTGCCTGGCTGCTGACCAAGCTACTGTTCTATATAAGTAAGAGCGCGAGAGCAAAAGTTAGAAGAGATGTTTTAGCTCAATAACTTATGATAATCTTGTACCAACTCCAGTCACCTATGGCTGTCACCATCCCGCACACCATGGCCTCAGTAGAGATGAACTCGGAGCCTCCCGCGACAAAGACAGTGGCCGCCACCCGTGAAACAAAAGGAGAATTCTCTTGGCAGCAGGATGTCTAGGAAAACACAGTCCAGCAGTTTTGATTCCATCCAGTGTGACACTGGTGCTCATACAGACGCATTGGCTACACTAGCTGCCAGTATAGTGACACTGGTAGAGCAAACACTCCTAGTGTAGACACAGCTTTTTCCAGCACCTGAATAAAACAGGCTTTCCTACAAAAGCATTTTTAAGCAGCTACACCACTTTTGCACAATGGAACATAAGAACATAAGAAAGGCCGTACCGGGTCAGACCAAATGTCCATCTAGCCCAGTATCCTGTCTACCGACAGTGGCCAATGCCAGGTGCCCCAGAGGGAGTGAACCTAACAGGCACTGATCAAGTGATCTCTCTCCTGCCATCCATCTCCATCCATCTTTCTCCTGCCATCCAGGAGACCACATCTGTACGCAGTATTCGAGATGAGGGCGTACCATCGATTTATATAAGGGCAATAATATATTCTCAGTCTTGTTCTCTATCCCCTTTTTAATGATTCCTAACATCCTGTTTGCTTTTTTGACCGCCTCTGCACACTGCGTGGACATCTTCAGAGAACTATCCACAATGACTCCAAGATCTTTTTCCTGACTTGTTGTAGCTAAATTAGCCCCCATCATATTGTATGTATAGTTGGGGTTATTTTTTCCAATGTGCATTACTTTACATTTATCCACATTAAATTTCATTTGCCATTTTGTTGCCCAATCACTTAGTTTTGTAAGATCTTTTTGAAGTTCTTCACAGTCTGCTTTGGTCTTAACTATCTTGAGCAGTTTAGTATCATCTGAAATGTCATTAAAAAAATAAATAAATAGATTGCCCCCGCATCCGACATTGCAATACCAGCTAAAATTTCTAGAGGGGACCTGGCCTAAGGAACTCCAGGCACCTTTACAAACTTTAAGCCTTACTCCATGTCTGCAAGGCACAGAGAGGCTAAAAGTGACCAGCCTCCCCAGTAGAACCCACCCCTCCCAACATCCAATCTCATGGTTTGAACGAGATGAGCCGTTGTCCCTGGCATTATGCCATCGTTACAGGGCTGCCACCAAGACAGTGATAGCTGAAACTATTTCTTTTAAACAAAAGAAAGGGCCACCACAAGCTTTTCTAAAGAAAAAAATCCTTGCCCACATTAAAAAACAACACCCCATTACCTGAACTTTGCAAACAGACAGAAAAAAAGCCAACAACTAAAAGGGTGAGCAGCTCTTGGGGCTATAGCAAACCCAATCGATTTCATTCCATAAGTTTTATACACCTTAGTATATTTCCTTCAGAAAAGTGGAGTGTATTCACACACACACACACACACACACAGTCCCCTTAAACTCTGCCGCTGGAAGGACTTGCTGGAAGAATGCCAGTGGCGAGCCTCTTGCTTTGCGTTTCATGTCCTCATGCAGTGTGCAAGATGTAATTATTTGTTTGTTGCTGCTTTGCCTTTGTTTGGGCAAACTGACGCCACAGGGACTTTTCCCGAGGGCATTTTTCAGCCCAACAAGATTACCCTGTATAAATACATTGAAATAAATAGATTCCTCGCTGGAAGCGGTTCAGGCTTATCTGTCTATCTCGCTGTCAGTCTAGCTCTCATAATTATAGCGTGCCAATCACCGTCCTCTCTAGGCACTTAGCACTGACTAACACAGACATGTTTAAATATACATTAACTGCTTCACTGCCCAAAGGTAAGACACCCTTGCATGGCAGATATCCTGGCCCTCCACTGAACTTGAGAGCAAGAGTTAAAATTAAAGTTGGGCTGAGTTAAGCAGACAGACCTGCCTCATTGTATGTCTTAGCAACCAATTTTCAATGCACACCGTGCCGCTACATTTGCAGGAACCATCCAGGACAGGAGGGAAGCGGTATCAAAAGGAAGGATCGTCCTGTGTGTAGTGTGCTGTTCTGGGCTATGGGCTTTCTAGTTTAATTCCCTGCTGTATCACTATGTGACCCTAGGCCAGGCAAGGGAAGTTAGGGAACTAAATACCTTTGGGGAACTAGGCCGCAGATCCCCAGCTATGAAACGGGGTTAACTGCAGTTCTCTACCTTGCAGGCATGTTGTGAGGATAAATACACTGAAGGTGGTGAGGCGCTCTGACAGTACGGTAATAGGGCCCATACAAGTACCTTAGCTAGAAGGCAGTTCTTCCAGTATTTCTAGTCCGGCTGGAAGCAGCGAGAGAGGAAAATTTCACAAGCAGAGGATTTGGGCCCCATGAAGCCTGTACCAGCAGAGCTCCTGATATGGGACAACGCAACGGGAAATTTAAAGGCGAATCCAGGCTTCCAGCGCTGATAACAAGAGACAATACCTTTCAAGCCTTTCTCCTTGCAAAGGCAACAGTGACCGTTTTCAATGACTCTGACCAATTGCTAAAAGTTAAAAGAAACAAGGAGCTGGGCTCAGCTTCAGTTAGAGAAGACCGGAGGGAGGGGAGTCATAGAATCATAGACGATCAGGGTTGGAAAAGACCTCAGGAGGTCATCTAGTCCAACCCCCTTCTCCAAGCAGGAGAGTCCTAAACAGCCATCCCCTTGCACTGCCCCCAACCCGCATGCTTTAAGTAAACCAAGTCAGTTAAGTTTGGTGAGTATCCCATAGCATCATCGGGCATGTTCTGTTTGCACAGATGGGTCTGAACCATATTAAAGATCAGGCCCACCAAAGAAATAAACATACCTTTAAAAAAAGCCCACTTTGGCTACCCAAAATGGCAAAAGCTGCCCTAAACTGGCTGGGACACATTACCCTTGTTCCCTCCCGGGTGGAATGAGAACGGCTCGAATGTGTTTCTTAGGTCCCATCCAGCTTTTAGAGAGTCTCTTTTAGCACAAGTGGCGGGCCTGGTCTTATAGCTCACCTGAAAGACAGCAAAGAGGTTGGGGCCTGTGATTTTTTGGAAGAAAAAGTCATCAGAAGTCTACCACTGTAAGAGGTATGTTGTGATCCAGCAGAACCAGGAAATTCAAGGTCCCGATTTTCCAGATTTGAGGTTTAGGTTGTCCTTGGGCAGGTCACCTTAAAATTGTTTTTCCGGACCCACTTTTTGTGCTCCTCACTGATTGCCAGGGAAGGGATTCAGACAAGAAGAGGTTAGAGCTCTTCTTACCACATCCGCCCCCATCAGTCTCCTGCAGGTACAGCTCAGTCGGAGATCCCAAAGGCGATTAGCTATTGCTGATGATGCTGAAGTACAGGGGTCTGTTTGGTGCACTGTAGCTTATCTCGCTCATTCAGTTTGTGCCTGAGATGAAGCACCAGATAAGGGCAGAGGATTTGTGCAGGCAGAGCTCTGCCTTGGCATCGTTAATAATCAGAAAGGAAGAACTGATGTTTTATTTGCTCAAACATTCATAAACAAAGAATCGTAGAAATCGGTCGTTTTCAAAGTGAGTCTTGGAATGGGAAAGGCAGCGGGGTCTGGGGTGGGTCCCACCTTGGACAACTGGCTTCCAAATCCAGAAATTGGAGGCAGAAGGGCCAAGAATTCAGCGGGCCAAACCAAGGGATTAGCCATTTGTTGAACTCAATCTCTTCTGTATGGGCAGGATTTTTTTTTTCTTCCCCCTGATTTAGATCGCATGGGGGAAAGATTGTGGTGGCCTCATTGCGGTCTCCCCCGAGCGAGACATGTTTCTTCAGGGGATTCCATGTATGTAGAAGGGGCCTGGCTTGAGGTGACCTGGGAGAACTGTGCAGGGAACCCAGAGCTGGAGCAGCAGTGATGCTACAGGTCAGGACCGAGGGGCATCTATGTCTTGATGTAGCTATAGCGACAGCAAGAAAACAGTTACTCAGGGGACTGGACAGGAACCAAGAGAACTGGCAAAAAAAAAAAAAAAAAAAAGGCAGCTTTGATTTACTTCTGCTCTCTGGGTTCCAAGTTTTGCTCTGCAAAGGGAGAGTAGGAGAGACATAGGCTCTTGCCTTGTGCAAACTATAAAAGCATTCTCATGTCTGCAAAGCCCTCATTGCCATATGCAGCAATGGGAACCCGGTGAGCAATCAGTTTGCACATGTTCTTAGAAACAAAACCCCACAGGCAACTTCTTTTGTGTAACAAATGGTTAGGACCAGTGATTCCCGGTTCATCCAACACAGGAGAGAATGGGCAACCTGCTAATTACTGAATTTTCTGCATTTGTGACCTATTACCGCAGCTGTGGTATAACACCTTAGGCTGTGAGCTTGTTAGCTGTCACAAACTAAGCAGGATTAGACCTCTTTAGGCTTGAAACCCTCCAAAGAAAACTCAAGTGTTTCAGGAATGGGTGTGGGGGCACACTCTTCCCTCTCAGTACTGAACCAGTGCCCCAGGGAAGGGCGCTGTCTTTCAGATGAGATCGAATGCAACAATCTGTCATCCAGGGATCGTTACTCTAAACTCTGTGGTTCAGTTTCATTTCAGCAAAATGCATCAATATGCCGATATATTTAGAAGACCCGAAACTGCAAGTTCTCTGTGTGGAAATCCCGCAGAACGCAGTGGGAATTCCAGATGTAGAGGTTTTGCGGGTTACTCTCTCAAAGTCATATGTGTAAAAACAACAATGACCCGCCCAGACCTAAGCAAGGGATGGTGCACAAATTACACAACTCGTGCTGAATGCAAGTTCTACGGTAGGATCTCATTTAATGTTAAATGCAGAAGTCTCTGTTACTTTTTCCATGCAAGTCTGAAAATTGCACGGAACATAAAAGACAGTTGTAAAAGATTATATCGTTGCGTCTATCCCATTGCAAGCGCAGGCAGTAAAGGGCCAGATATACAAAAGTCGTCAGGCATGTAAAGATGCAGCTAATCACCTAGTGGAATTGTCAAGAGGTTCCTAAACTCCAGATGTTAGATGAATAGATATTAAAGCGCCAATAGAAAAACAGCTACCAATTTCTCTTGGTATCTGTCAAGAGGGATTTTAATGCTATTTTGTGTTTTAAATCTAGCAGTAGCAAGTAGACTAAATACCTCTTAGTGCTGTAGCACTTCAGTATAGACACTAGGAGGATTCTTCAGTCAACCTAGCACTGTCTACAGGGGGCTTAGGTCAGCTTAACAATGCTGTCAGGGGGGTGGATATTTCATACCCCTGGCCAACGTGATTAAACCAACCTAATTTTCTAGTGTAGACCAGGCTGAAGCGAGAAGCCAAATTCCTCAATAACCTACACCCTGATAATGTCCATAGACGTCAATGGAGTTGCATACCATGTGAGTACAGAGGTTGGTCCAAGCATCTAAACAGTCAAACCTAAACTAAAAGCAACTGCTCCTGATTTTATGTGGGACTCTCTCACGTGTTTCACTGATGGGCGTCAGTAGAAACTAGATGTGGTCAGAAATTTTCGGACAGAACATTTTTCCGTCAGAAAATGCCGATTAGTTGAAAGCGAAGCATTTTGTGTTGATTTTGACAAAAGTTCATTTTGAAAGAAAAAAAAAGAGGGGGGGGGGGGGGGGAGGGGAAGCATTTCAATAACGTCAAAACATTCCATCTGGGAACAGCACGGTTCCAGCGTGAAGCAACTTCTGGTCATTTCAAAAATATACAACATAAAATAAAAATGTCAAATCAGAATGAAATGTTTGGATCCACTCGAAATGATATTTTCCCCCAGAATTTTGTGTTATGGGAAATTTCAAAATGATTTTTGCTTATATTTTGTTTTGGAACGAACCTCCCGAACTTATGGCATGCCCTGGGAAATCCAGTGCTTTATAAAACCCCTGAGATCTAAAACATCGTGTCCTTTCCCAGTATTCATGGAAACACCATTATTGTAGAACTCAAACAGGAATATTTCCTTCACTCTATTACAAGTAAGTGCTTACATTGCTTTTAGATGAAATAACGTGGCATGGAACCATTGTTCCAAACGCTTTAAGTAGGGAGGAGCACTGAATCTTTTAAAAATTATTTGACCGACGTGATTTAAAAAGCCACCAATTTAGATGAGGCTCTAGGCAGCAGAGAGGCTGTCCTGACCTGGAGAAACTGACCAATCCAAAAAGATGAACCCACAAAATATACTGCAGTGACCTCAGTCATTTTCTTATACCAAGCAAAGCAGGAAACACAGCCATGTAACAGAAAGATTTCACAGTGGCAAAAACTAGTTAATACACCAACAGTTTCACAAGATCAGAGTTAAAAAATTGGCATAGATATATCACTGATTAAAGAGCAACCAAAGACATTGTGTCAGCAAGTTCACTAGTGTTAATCCTTCAGTACTGAGAGATGAATGTATCCAGTCAAAGGACTACCAAGAATGGAGCACTGAAACTGCCAGCATCAGGAAACAAAGCCTATTCTTACCCTCACATCCATTTTTGTGCTATTTGGGGTGCTGGGACGGACGCCGAGCCCTGAGCAGGGGGCGGGGCTTGGCTGATCAAGGGGCCCATAAAAGCGGCCGCCCAGCCAGGCAGCCAACAGGGCGGCTAACAGGGGAGTTTGAGAGGGAGTTTGCAGGGGGAGGTAAGGGGGGAGGCAGGAGGGCACGGTGTGGTGTGTGCTCTGAGTCCACAGGTGCTGTGGGCAGGGAGTGCAGCAGGCATGAGCCAAGCAGCAGGAGCAGACAGAATGCAGATGGTGGCATGTGGAAGCTGTGGTATGTATATGGTCCTAGCAGGGGAGCTGGAACACAGGTATGTGTGTATGAAGTGTCGCCTGATAGTGTTACTGGAGGAAAAGATTAAGGGGCTAGAGATGCAGGTAGATACCCTGGTGGAGTTTAGGCGGGGTTTGAGCAGCTGATGGAGGACAGGCAAGGAGGGGCTGAAGGAGAGTGTCCTGCAGCGCAGGTAGAGGCAGAGGACGGTGAGAGGGGAATGGAAGGGGGAGAACATGGGAGGTGGAAGCATGTGACTGTGAGAAGCAGGCCAAGGAAAAGAAGGGCCAGCGAGGGGGGAATAGAACTCAGGAATAGGTTCGAGTGTTTGGATAGCGAGGTGGAGGGGCAGCAGGTGGCGGCTGAAGGTGGGAGAGTGAGGAAGAAGAGAAGAGCAGCTAGTCCGAGAGAGAGAGGGGAGGAGTTGATGGAGACAGCACCAATTCTGGGCCCCGGGAGGAATCAGGAAGGCATAAGGGGGAGCATAACGGAAGATAGGAACAGGCACAGGTCAGGACTAGAGGGACTAGAGACTAGATTACTAGATCGCACTGTTGCCAGGCGAAGGCAGGTGTATGTAATTGGAGACTCTTTACTGAGGAGATTGGACAGGCCTGTGACCAGGGCGGACCCGGAGAACAGAAGGGTGTGCTGTCTACCGGGCGCAAAGATACGCGATGTGGACCTGCGGTTGAAAAGGATCCTAAAAGGAGCAGGTAAGAACCCCTTGATAATCCTTCATGTAGGAACGAATGACACGGCTAGGTTCTCGTTAGAGAGAATCAAGGGAGATTATGCTAGGCTGGGGAAGACGCTCAAGGAGATAGAGGCTCAGATTATCTTTAGTGGGATTCTGCCCGTTCCGAGGGAAGGGCAGCAAAGGGCTGATAGGATTGTGAGAATAAATAGTTGGCTAAGAGAGTGGTGCTATAAGGAGGGCTTTGGGATGTATGGCCACTGGGAGGCTTTCGGGGACAGACACCTGTTCTCGCGGGATGGGCTTCACCTGAGTAGGGAAGGAAATAGACTTCTGGGAGGGAGGCTGGCTCATCTTATCAAAAGAGCTTTAAACTAGGAAGTTTGGGGAGAAGGTTGGGAGATGCACAGTTAATCTCCACGCCAGATTCCAGTATGGAAAAGGTGAGTAAAATGAGAGGAGACATAGCCGGGGAGATGAGATTGGACATAGGAAGGACAGGGGGGACGGACGCAAGGAGGCCCGCAACTTATAGTGCTACGAATGGGAGACAGGCTAAACGACATACATTAGGGTGTTTATACACCAATGCCAGAAGCCTAGGTAATAAAATGGAGGAATTGGAGCTCTTGGTCCAAGAGCTGACACCAGATATCGTAGGAATAACAGAAACGTGGTGGAATGGCAGTCACGACTGGAACACAGGTATGGAGGGGTATGCGCTGTTTAGGAAAGACCGGAACAAAGGTAAAGGTGGGGGGGTGGCATTGTATGTCAATAGTGAAATAAGCTGTAAAGAAATAATAGTTGATGGATTAGATAACACAGAGTCCGTCTGGGCAATACTCACACTGGGTAATAGGACTACTAGAGCCTCTCCGGGGATAGTGCTCGGAGTGTGCTATAGACCGCCGGGATCGACCCAGGATATGGATAAGGAACTATTTAATGTGTTTAGAGAAGTAATTACTAATAGAAACTGTGTAATTATGGGGGACTTTAATTTCCCAGATATAGATTGGGGCACAAACGCTAGTAGTAATAATAGGGCTCAGATGTTCCTAGATGTGCTTGCTGATCAATTCCTTCATCAAGTGGTAGCTGAACCGACGAGGGGGGAGGCCATTTTAGATTTGATTCTGGTAAGTAGTGAGGACCTCGTTGAGGAAGTGGTAGTGGGGGACAATTTGGGCTCCAGTGATCATGAGCTAATTCGGTTTAAAATACATGGGAGGAGTAACAGAATTAAGTCAAAGACTAGGGTTTATAATTTTAAAAAGGCCAATTTTAACAAATTAAGGGGACTGGTAAGGGAAGTGGATTGGGCAAACGTATTAATGGATCTAAAGGCAGAAGAAGCCTGGGATTACTTCAAGTTAAAGATGCATGAGCTGTCGGAGGCCTGCATTCCAAAAAAGGGAAAAAGATTACAAAGCAGGAGATTTAGACCAAGCTGGATGAGCGACCGACTCAAAGGGGCGATTAGGAAAAAACAGAAAGCGTACAAAGAGTGGAAGAGGGGAGGGATTAGTAAAGAAACTTACCTTAGCGAAGTCAGAGAATGTAGAGATAGAGTGAGAAAGGCCAAAGGCCGTGTAGAGTTGGACCTAGCGAGGGGAATTAAAAGCAATAGTAAGAGGTTTTACAGCCATATAAATAGGAAGAAAGCAAAGAAAGAAGAAGTGGGACCGCTGAAGACTATTGCCGGAGAGGAGATTAAAGACAATCTAGGCATGGCGCAATATCTCAATGAATATTTTGCATCGGTGTTTAATGAGGCCAATGAAGGTATTAGGGATACTAGCACCACTACAGAGGGGCATTCAGGATGGGGGATTACCGTATCCGAGGTAGAAACAAAACTTGAATGCCTTAATGGGGCTAAGTCGGGAGGACCGGACGATCTTCATCCGAGAATATTGAAGGAATTGGCGCGGGAAATAGCAGGCCCATTAGCGATAATATTTAATGAATCTGTAAACTCGGGGGTGGTCCCGTTAGACTGGAGAATAGCTAATGTGGTTCCTATTTTCAAGAAAGGGAAAAAAAGTGATCCGGGTAACTACAGGCCTGTTAGTTTAACATCTGTAGTGTGCAAGGTATTAGAGAAAATTCTGAAAGAGAAACTAGTTGAGGACCTGGAGGTTAGTGGCAATTGCGATAAATTACAACATGGTTTTACGAAGGGCAGATCGTGCCAAACGAATCTGATCTCCTTCTTTGAGAAAGTAACGGATTTATTAGATAAGGGAAATGCGGTGGACCTAATATACCTGGATTTCAGTAAAGCGTTTGATACTGTACCCCATGAGGAATTATTGGTTAAACTGAAAAACATGGGGATCGATATGAAAATCCAGAGGTGGATAAGGAATTGGTTAATGGGGAGAATGCAGCGGGTCGTATTAAAGGGTGAACTGTCAGGTTGGAGGGAGGTTACTAGTGGAGTGCCTCAAGGTTCGGTTTTGGGACCCATTTTATTTAATCTATTTATAACTGACCTCGGAACCGATTGCAGGAGTGGGCTGATAAAGTTTGCGGATGATATGAAGGTGGGAGGCGTTGTAAATTCGGAGGAGGATAGGGATATCCTGCAGGGAGACTTGAACGAGCTTGTGAATTGGAGTATCAGGAATAGGATGAAATTTAATAGTAAAAAGTGTAAGGTGATGCATTTGGGGATGACTAATAAAAATTTTAGTTACAAGATGGGGACGCATTGGTTAGAAGTAACGGAAGAGGAGAAGGACCTAGGGGTCCTAGTAGACCGCAGGATGACTATGAGTCGACAATGCGACGTGGCGGTGAAAAAAGCCAATGCTGTCTTGGGATGCATTAGGCGAGGTATATCTAGTAGGGATAAGGAGGTCCTGCTTCCGTTGTACAAGGCGCTGGTGAGACCTCATTTGGAGTACTGTGTGCAGTTCTGGTCTCCCATGTTTAAAAAAGATGAACTCAAACTGGAACGGGTGCAGAGAAGGGCCACTAGGATGATCAGAGGAATGGAAAACCTGTCGTATGAAAAGAGACTAGAGGAGCTTGGGTTGTTTAGTCTGACAAAGCGAAGGCTGAGGGGGGATATGATTGCTATCTTTAAATATATTAGAGGGATTAATACGAGGGAGGGAGAAGAATTATTCCAGCTTAGTACTAATGTGGATACGAGAACGAATGGATATAAACTGGCCGTGGGGAGGTTCAGGCTTGAAATTAGACGAAGGTTTCTGACCGTCAGAGGGGTGAAATATTGGAACGGCCTTCCGAGGGAAACGGTGGGGGCGACGGACCTGTCTGGTTTTAAGATTAAGTTAGATAAATTTATGGAGGGAATGGTTTAATGGTAAAACATAGTAGTCAAGGAAAACCAAGAAATGGTAGGTAAATTGTATAATGGCTGACAGGGGTCAGGCTGGAGACTCTTGCCTATATGCTCGGGGTCTTACTGATCGCCATATTTGGGGTCGGGAAGGAATTTTCCTCCAGGGCAGATTGGCTGAGCCTCTGGAGGTTTTTCGCCTTCCTCCGCAGCATAGGGCAGGGATCTCTAGCAGGAGGGTTTCTGCCGATTGAAGTCACCTAAAACAGGATTGGGGACTTCAACAGCAGAGTCCAGGGAAGGGGTAGGGACGGTTTTATGGCCTGCAGCATGCAGGGGGTCAGACCAGATGATCATAATGGTCCCTTCTGACCTTAAAGTCTATGAGTCTATGAGACATAGGTCACCCTCTGCCGTGGTGCCTTTTGTTTTCCAGGTACTGCACCTTTTAATTTCTTAGAAGTCTCTTTATGTAGAAAGTTTAGTGGCTGTTTTGTTCTCAGAGTTGCTGCACACTGAAATAGAGACATTGGGTCATAAAGTCATAGTATCAGAAGATTAGGGTTGAAAGAGACCTCAAGAGATCATCTAGTCCAACCCCCTGCTCAAAGCAGGATCAACCCCAACTAAATCATCCCAGCCAGGGCTTTGTCAAGCCGGGCCTTAAAAATCTGTAAGGATGGAGATTCTACTACCTCCCTAGGTAACGCATTCCAGTGCTTCACCACCCTCCTAGTGAAATAGTGTTTCCTAATATCCAACCTAGACCTCCCCCGCTGCAACTTGAGACCATTGCTTCTTGTTCTGTCATCTGCCACCACTGAGACCAGCCGAGCTCCATCCTCTTTGGAACCCTCCTTCAGGTAGGTGAAGCCTGCTATCAAATCCCCCCTCACTCTTCTCTTCTGCAGACTAAATAAGTCCAGTTCCCTCAGCCTCTCCTCATAAGTCCCGTGCCCCAGCCCACTGATCATTTTCGTAGCCCTCCGCTGGACTATCTCCAATTTGTTCACATCCTTTCTGTAATGGGGGGCCCAAAACTGGACACAATACTCCAGATGTGGCCTCACCAGCCCTGAAGAGAGGGGGAAAATCATTTCCCTCAATCTGCTGGCAATGCTCCTACTAATACAGCCCAATATGCCATTAGCCTTCTTGGCAACAAGGGCACACCGCTGACTCATATCCAGCTTCTCATCCACTGTAATCTCCAGGTCCTTTTCTGCAGAACTGCTACTTAATCAGTCAGTCCCCAGCCTGTAGCAGTGCATGGGATTCTTCTGTCCTAAGTGCAGGACTCTGCACTTATCCTTGTTGAACCTCATCAGATTTCTTTTGGCTCAATCCTCCAATTTGTCTAGGTCACTCTGGACCGTATTCCTACCTCTCCCCCCAGCTTAGTGTCATCCGCAAACTTGCTGAGGGTGCAATTCATCCCATCATCCAGATCATTAATGAAGATTTTGAACAAAACCAGCCCCAGGACAACCCCTGGGGCACTCCGCTTGATACTGGCTGCCAGCTAGACATCAAGCTGTTGATCACTATCCATTGAGCCCGATGATCTAGCCAGTTTTCTATCCACCTTATAGTCCATTCATCCAATCCATATTTCTTTAACTTGCTGGCAAGAATACTGTGGGAGACTGTATCAAAAGCTTTGCTAAAGTCAAGGTATATCACGTCCACTGCTTTCCCCATATCCACAGAGCCTGTTATCTCATCATAGAAGGCAATCAGGTTGGTCAGGCATGACTTGCCCTTGGTGAATCCATGTTGACTGTTCCTGATCACCTTCCTCTCCTCCAAGTGCTTCAAAATGGATTCCTTGAGGACCTGCTCCGTGATTTTTCTGGGGACTGAGGTGAGGCTGACATATCTGTAGTTCCCCAATTTCTCCTTCTTCCCTTTTTTAAAGATGGGCACTACAGTTGCCTTTTTCCAATCATCCAGGACCTCCCCTGATCACCATGAGTTTTCAAAGATAATGGCCAATAGCTCTGCAATCACATCAGCCAACTCCCTCAGCACCCTCGGATGCATTAGATCCGGCCCCATGGACTTGTGCATGTCCAGCTTTTCTAACTAGTCCTTAACCTGTTCTTTCACCACTGAGGGCTGCTCACTTCCTCCCCATGCTGTGCTGCGCAGTGCAGCAGTCTGGGCAGGGCCGGCTCCAGGGTTTTTGCTGCCCCAAGTGGCAAAAAAAAAGAAAAAAAAGAAGCCGCGATCACGATCTGTGGCGGCAAGTCGGCGGAAAGTCCTTCGCTCCAAGTGGGAATAGCTGGACGTGCCGCCCCTCTCTATAGTGGCCGCCCTTGGCAAGCTGGTGCCTGGAGCCGGCCCTGAGTCTGGGAGCTGACCTTGTCTTTGAAGACCGAGGCAAAAAAAGCATTGAGTACTTCAGCTTTTTCCATATCATCTGTCTCTAGGTTGCCTCCCCCATTCAGTAAAGGTCGCACACTTTCCCTGTCCTTCTTCTTGTTGCTAACATACCTGTAGAAACCCTTCTTGTTACCCTTCACATCCCTTGCTAGCTGCAACTCCAGTTGTGCTTTGGCTTTCCTGGTTACACCCCTCCATGCTCGAGCAATATTTTTATACTTCTCCCTAGTCATCTGTCCAAGTTTCCACTTCTTGTAAGTTTCCTTTTTGTATTTAAGCTCACCGAAGATTTCTCTGCTAAGCCAAGCTGGTCACCTGCCATATTTGCTATTCTTTTCTGCACATCGGGATGGTTTGTTCTTGCACCCTCAATAAGGCTTCTTTAAAATACAGCCAGCTCTCCTGGACTCTTTCCCCCCTCATATTAGCCTCCCAGGAGATCCTGCCCATCAGTTCCCTGAGGGAGTCAAAGTCTGCTTTTCTGAAGTCCAGGGTCCGTATTCTGCTATTCTCCTTTCTTCCTTGTGTCAGTATCCGGAACTCGACCATCTCATGGTCACTGCTGTCCAGGTTGCCACCCACTTCTACTTCCCCTACCAATTCTTTCCTGTTTGTGAGCAGCAGGTCAAGAGGAGCATGGCCCCTGGTTGGTTGTTCTCCAGCACTTGCACCAGGAAGTTGTCCCCAACACTCTCCAAAAACTTCCTGGATTATCTGTGCACCGCTGTATTGCTCTCCCAGCAGATGTCAGGGTCATTGAAGTCCCCCATGAGAACCAGGGCCTGTGATCTAGAAACTTTTGTTATTTGTCTGAAGAAAGCCTCGTCTACCTTATCCTCCTGGTCTGCTGGTCTATAGCAGATGCCCACCACGGCATCCCTCTTGTTGCTCTCATCTCTAAACTTAACCCAAAGACACTGAACAGGCTTTTCTCCAGTTTCATACTGGAGCTCTGAGCAGTCATACTGTTCTCTTACATACAGTGCAACTCCTTCACCTTTTCCCCCGCGCCTGTCCTTCCTGAACAGTTTATACCCATCCATGACAGTGCTCCAGTCATGTGAGTTACTCCACCACATCTCTGTTATTCCAATCACATCATAGTTCCTTGACTGTGCCAGGACTTCCAGTTCTCCCTGCTTGTTTCCCAGGCTTCTTGTGTTCGTGTACAGGAACCTAAGATAACTAGCCAATTGCCCTGCTTTCTCAGTATGAATCAGGAGGCCACCCCTGTTACACCTCCTCTCTGTGTTTCGTCCTAGTATCCCACTTCCCCATTTACCCCAGGGCTTAGGTCTCCATCCCCAGTGAACCTAGTTTAAAGCCCTCCTCACTAGGTTAGCAAGTGATTGCTATGTCCTGTGCTCACCGATGGAGACTTTACTTTTGTTCTTTTTTGTTGTTGTTTTCTTGCATCTTAAATCAAAGCAGGACCAGGCATCGTTTGCTCTATGATTTGCCCATGTAACTGGGACTGTCCTTGGGGTACCCAGGGCTGTGAGTCAGCTTGTTGTCCCCTCTCTCTAGCAAGAGGGAGTTTTTCTTGTGGTAACTGAGCTTTAGCTCTCTAACACCACCAGCCTTTCAGCCACTTAATCTCTCTCCTCTGGGCTATGCCAGCCCTGTCTTTGCCTTGCAGGTTAAGAAGAGGTGTACCCTGGTCCCTGAGTCCCTTTGCATGGTACCCCTGCCATATCCAGCCCTGACACTGGCTTCTCACAGAAATCCCAGATCCTCTGCCCTCAGAGTTGCAGTGTACGAGTTTTACCTTAAACCACCGCTCCTGTAAACCACACAGCACATGTGAGCACTTTTAATGAAATAAAAGTAGGTTGATTTAAGTGAGAATAAAGATTTAACTAAAAATGAGAGAAAGCGGCGGAAACAAGTGGTTACCACATTAAACAAAAACAGTAAAATGCAAACTTGGGTCTACACGTATGAGTAAATAATTCCTGTATAATAAAGTAGATTTCCCCCACAATTTCAGTCAGTTGTAGAGCTGGCTGGTTTCCCATAACCAGAATCCGAGTGTTTATGAAAGCCCCCCACTCTCAGAGGTGTTTCCTCACTGAGTGGATGCAGAGTGCCTTTCCCTGTACTGTTATACTGAAAATGGTCTTTTGTTTCTATTCACAGGCCTGGCAAACCCCTCCCTTGTTGCAAGAGTTTCTTTTCTACCTTTAAGCAGTTTCAATTGTTTGTCGTTGTCTCTGATAGTTTTCCATCGACTGTGGTTAGACGATAGAACCTTGCGGTCATTACCATATATTACCTTCTGATGACTAATTTCTACTCCAAGTCCATGTAGCAAAGGGGCGTGGCCTCCCTCCGAGACTGACAGCGAGAGAGAGCCAGGCTGGTGGGTGGAACCCGGAAGGCCTAGGCCGCCACGCTGGAAGCAGGGGACAGGAATAGGAAGTATAAGAGGTGGGTCCTGCAGCTCAGTTGAGGAGGAGCCCCCGAGGGAGGCAGAAGTTTCCAGCCTGCTGCTGGAGCTGGAACCCGCGGAAGATTTCGACTGTCCCAAGGAGACCGCCCAGGTTCCAGGGCTGCCTCACACGCCCGACGCTGAGGAGTTGCTGGGACTGCCGCTCACAGTGTACCCCGGGGAGACAGAGGACGACCCTGGGACGTAGGTATACCCGAGGGGGAGTATAGGAAGCAGCCCAGGGGAATCAGACTACCGTCTGCCTGTGGTGTCGCCGGAGACGCGGTCAGCGTGTTGCGGGTGGAATCCTGCTGACCCAGTGGCAGATCACTCTGCTGCTGTTAGGGCCCTGAGCTGGGACACGGTGGAGTTGGGAGGGCCCGTGTCCCCCATGCCACTCCACCCCGGGGATGGCAGTACTCCCCCTCCTTAGGCCAGGAGGCCTGCACT
Organism: Trachemys scripta elegans; assembly: GCF_013100865.1. Taxonomy (NCBI): domain Eukaryota; kingdom Metazoa; phylum Chordata; order Testudines; family Emydidae; genus Trachemys; species Trachemys scripta. Next base: position 2,689,645 of record NC_048308.1, on the reverse strand, counting down.
CCTTGGACACCCATTGCCGGAGCCCCATAGACTGCTTGCTGGGTGCTCAGTTCCTGCTGCTGTGTGGGCAATGCGGTTTGGTAGAGCAATATGGCGTCCCCCAGGCGGTGTGGTCTCACACGTACCATGCACACAGGTCATGCTGTGCAGAGGACGCCATTTTGCTCTACAAAATAGCATCCTCCATGCTGTCTGGGATCCGGGAAGGAAAAAATTCATTAAAATGGGGTCATGCCAGCAAAAAGTTTGGGGACTGCTGTCCTGGAAGCAGTGCCTCCAAGTCCATGCTGAGGAATGTCAGTGGGATGGCGTGGGAGAAGGTTGCATTGCTGGGGTGTGAGGCTTCCGCTAGTAGAGTGCACGTTGCCTGGCAAGGTAGTATTGATAGGGAGAAAATGATTCCACACATTGTTAGAGAAGAAAGAGTTACAGGTTACATTGAACTGGACTGGCTTCAAGGGGATTACCAAAAATAAAAAAGAGTCTTTGATTTACTTCCACTGTCCATGTTCCAAGTTTTCCTTGGAAAACAAAGAGAAATATGTGGGCTCTCAGCTATTATAAATAGAAAAACATTTTCCCTTCTGCAAAGCCTTCATTGCCGAATTAAATAATGGGGTCTCTGTGAGCAATCAGTTGGTACCTGTTCTTAAAAATAACTAAATCCCAGACAAAACCGCTTTTGTGCAGAAATCAGGTAGGCCACATGGACGAATCGCCCAGGGCAAGCGATGACAAGGAAGTGGCTAGTGATTGTGTTTTTTCCCCCTTTGTGCTATATTACTGTGCTTTGGAGGGTGATCCCAGCAAACCTCCCAAGCTACACTGAGGTTGGCTCGGTCAGGACCTGTATCGGACTCATGAGGCATTCTGTTCAGTGCTCATGCATGAGAAGAGAGAACTAAGACAATGTAACTTTCAGGCTTCATTCCTTCCTCCACATACACAGTGCTCTCTCCTCAAGCACTTCCAGAATGTAGTGTTCTTTAAGTTCCTAGATGTAATCTTATTCATAGGCATACTATACCGTCCACTACTGGGAAACAATGTCCTGTAAGTAGGAGTAGGAGAAGAGTAGGAGTAGGAGAAGAGTAGGAGAAGTAGCATTAATCAGGATGCTTTAACTTGGAAAGGGGAAGAGTCGGTAGAAGTATTTAAGGGCATGTCTTCACTACCCGCCGGATCGGCGGGTAGCCATCGATCTATTGGGGATCGACTTATCGCATCTAGTGAAGACGCGATAAAATCGATCCCCGATGGCTCTGCCATCGACTCTGGAAATCCACCGCGGCAAGAGGTGGAAGCGGAGTCGACGGCGGTGCGGCAGCGGTCGACTCGCCGCCGTCCTCACAGCCAGGTAAGTCGACCTAAAATACACCACTTCAGCTACGCTATTCACGTAGCTGAAGTTGCGTATCTTAGGTCAACACCCGCCCCTCCCCCCGCATACTGTAGACCTAGCCTAAGATTATGGCATGGTGAAAACTGATTATTCCTGGCTTTTTATCTTGTGAGAATAAGGGTTCACATGATTAAATCAGGCTGCCTTGAGGAAAGTGTTACTCAGGAACGCTTTATAGAGTCATAGAGTCTAAGGTCAGAAGGGACCATTGTGATCATCTCGTCTGATCTCCTGTCTAAAACTTCCTCCAAATAATTCCTAGAGAAGTTCTTTTATAAAAACAACCAATCTCGGTTTTAAAATTGCCATGGATGGAGAATCCCCAATGATCCATGGTAAATGGTCCAATGGTTAATTATTCTCTCCATTAAAAATTGATGCCAGTCTGAATTTGTCCAGCTTCAACTTCCAGCCATTGGATTGTATTAGACCTTTGTCTGCTAGACTGAGGAGCCGTTTATTAAAATTTGTTCCCCATGTAGGTACTTATAGACTAACCAAATCACCCCTTAACCTTCTGTTTGTTAAGCAAAATGGATTGAGCTCCTTGAGTCTATCTATCACTGTCAGGCAGGTTTTCCAATCCTTTCATCATTCTTGTGGTTCTTCTCTGAACCCCCTCCCATTTATCAAAATCTTTCTTGAATTGTGGGCACTAGAACTGGACACAGTGTTCCAGCAGCAGTAGCATCAGTGCCAAATACAGAGGTAAAATAACCTCGCTGATCCTACTCTAGACTCCTCGATTTAGGTATCACAAGATCACGCTGCTCTTGTTCACCTGATTTTCCCCCTAACCTTTGAGTCACTGCTTCCCAGGATAGAGTCCCCCATTCTGTAAGTATGGCCTAGCCTACATTCTTTGTTCCTAGATGTTTACATTTAGCCATATGAAAATGCATAATTTGCTTTCATCCAGTTTACCAAGCGATCTAGATCACTCTCGATCAGTGACTTGTCCTCTTCATTATTTACCACTTCCCCAATTTTTGTGTTATTTGCAGACTTTATCAATGACGATTTTATGTTTTCTTCCAAGTCTTTGATAAAGATGTTAAATAGTGTAACGTAGGGCCAAGAACCAATCCCCGAGGGACCCCACTGGAATCCGGCCCGGCTGAATAATGATTCCCCATTGATACTTACATTTTGAGACCTATCTGTTAGCCAGTTTGTAAACCCTTTAATGTGGTGTCATGTTAATTTTATTTCATTCTATTTTTTTTTAAATCGAAATATCATATGGTACTAAGTCAAATGTCTTACAGAAGTCTAGGTATATTACATCAACACTATTGCCTTTATCAACCAAACTTTTAATCTCCTTTAAAAAAACCGCAGGATCTATTTCCCACAAACCCACGTAAATTTGCATCAATGAGATTATCCTCTTTTCGTTCTCTATTAATCAAGTCCCCTATCAGCTGCACCATTATCTTACCCTGGAGCAATGTCAGGTTGACAGGCCTGTAATTACCTAGGTCATCCTCTTTACCCATTTATAAAATTGGCACAAGATTAGCTTTCTTCCAGTCTTCTGGAACTTCCCCAGTGCTCCAAGACATAGTGATAATAGACATTAATGCTCCAGCTAGTTCCACAGCCAGCTCTTTTTAAAATGTATTTAAAACTTTGAATTCTCAGAAAGGGGCTAAGTAGAGCAAAGTGAATCATTTGCAGTTATTCATTTGCCAAAAGTAGCTACCTTCCGTGCCTGTGGAATATCTGTAAGCAGACAATGATTCCTGATTCTTTGCATGTATTCCATGGATATCTTTTTGGATTCTGCAATCTGTGGGGTTATCCCAAATGCTCCAAATGTGAGTTGTGCGGCTCATTGTGGCCAATGGCATAAGTCACCGGGAATTATTTTTGTTCCCTAGTTCAATGGCAGCACAAACACATCAGGCATGGATTCCTGCACATGTGCGTTTCCCATTTGGCTGCCCTGAAAATGCAAACGCCTGGCTCTGAAATTTGCTTTTCTGCAAATGTTTGTGCCAGTAACACACAAATTGCTGGAAAATCTGGGGACAGCGAGCACAGAAGGGTCCTGAGCATGACCAGAGTGAAGGCAAGTTAAAATTCAAACATGGTTTGTGCATTATTCACCCAGCTCTGATACCAACACTGTTTCGTTGGCAACGGCACACCAAACCTTTCCACACCAAAAAACGTAGGTCTAAATGTATTAGAAGCCATGTTACATGTCATTGGTTGGATCGTCTCCCTAAATCTGCAGGGCAGACTGCGTGTAGGCATGTCTCTGCCTGATCACATGGGATGGAAGATCAGCTCCTATATGCCACTACTCCTTGCAGTGCCTGGACTCACAGGAAGCCCTGCATGGGGTCAGAGACCTGCACGTGTGGATGGAGCAACGTGGGGGTAGTGGGTATAGCATCCCTCAGCAGACAGTGGGGAATCTGATGTGAAGTGAATACCTGCTGAACCCCCTTTGCACTCCATAGCCCTGATTTATGGGTAGATCTGGGGAGCAGATATCGATGGGGGAAGATATGCAAATGGGGGAAGGTACAGGGATCAGGAGTCAGTGTGGACACACAGGGGAATCTCAGAGGAGCCACATTTCTGCGGCCTGCATTCCTTGTGGGAGGGGAGATCTGGGTCTAGGTTCCAGCCAAGATACCCATGTAAAGGTTTATAAAATAATGGCAAACATAGGGCAGCCTAATCTACGCGTGTTAGGCCTGGTCTGGCCAGGGAAATGGATTAGGGAAGCACTGGTTTTAAAACAGCCCTTTTATCATAGAGAAGCCGGGGCCAAGTAAATACCAATAACACTTAGCCCATAGATAGTGGTTTTCATCCCTAGCTCTCCAGTTGCTCTGAAAAGGTGGGGAGTTAATTAACGAGAGGCAATACTTTTTACCCTGTGTGGAGCTGACTCATTAGCCCAGCAGGTCACAGAGTTAAACATTCTCCTACGGCCTTTAAAAGGAGCCCAGATAATTTTATGCCCAATAAGAACGTTTGCACGGCAGTTATGGGATAATTGCTAAGAAAGGGGTAATCAGAGCTCATGCCTCAGGGCACCAACTGATGATAATAATTAGCACTTATACAAGGCGTTGCATGCTCAAGCTGCTGCACACAGACATGTACTAATTAATTAGCTGATTGTCTACCGGGGAAGTTTCTGTCCCATGTTTCCTTGTGCCCGGCGTTACCCAATTGGCCAGGTACACTAAGGAGGTTTTTACATGAGCGTATGAAGCGGCCGCGGCTGTGGGGAGGATACCCCAGTTAATGGTCTGATGTGACATTGCCGTGCTGTAGAGAAAGGCCCAAGGTGCAAACCGCAGATGTGGGTCCAAATGCTCCTAAGATTCAGGGGCGTTTGGTTCCAGATTTAGTTTGGATCCCATCTCTTAATCTAACGTAAAACGTCTCAAAAGAGCCATTGCTAAAGCCAGCTCAGTGAATCCCATCTAGGCACTCCGACTGTGGAAGCACCAGATTCCAGGGAAGACGTGTTGAAACATGGGATTTAGCTCCTGGGGAAAATGGTTTGCAAGCAAAATAGTTTGGAAGAGCTTCAGCAGCACATAGCTTCAAGTCAGCATCAGCCAAAGCGAAGCAGCAGCAGCAGGTGAACTCGCTGCAGGTTCATAATCCGCTCAGAGGAAGATCTGAACGTCAGAGATCCTCCGTTCTGATCCGCAGCGGGGCCGACTGCCTTTCCCATGCAACGAGCAAGGCTTTGATGAACTCCACTGTCCCGACACTGCAGTGATCAGCTTCGGCTCTGAAGCGTTGCTCAAACACAGGCATTGGAGTCTGGCACGGGCCAAGCGTTTTTCTCTTGTTGGCTTTCTATTTCTAGGAGACTGTTGGATAGGATCCCAAGCGATATATCTGGCTTCTTTTCCGGGCCTTTTTTGTGCGTGTGAGAATGTGACTAAGCAGAAAATATCCCTCCATTGTTATCCAGGAAAGGGGGAGAGAGAGCTAACTAGATCAGTTTAAAGGAGCAGTGTGATGTGTGATTTTTTTTTTAAACAGTGTAACAAATGTGTGCCTAGCTAGGCCTGCATGATTATCCCTATATTCCCATCACAGCCACTCAAAGCTTCACTTCACCAGCAGGGACACACTTCAGATCCACCTGCTCCCAAGACTTGAATTGTTACCACCTAAAGGAAAGGAGAATCTCTCATTACTTCCGGCAGGGTATGGACCATGACACACAGATGAATAGATGCCAAGTGGCTGGGGAAACTGTAGGTCTGAAAGAAAAGCTGGCAGATTGAGAGGGAATAAAAAAAATAGGCTAATTTTTTAAGTGTGTGTCTATAATTCAGAGCTTAACGGGCATCTAAATAAGTGGCCTGATTTTCACAATCGCAGGAGCTGCTCAGCATTTTTGAAAATCTGGCACTTATTTATGTGCCTAACTAAGGACATAAAGGCCCAGCGTCACTCATTCGTTTTTTAAAAACATGGCTTTAGAGTCCAAAGGACATTCTCCCCCTTGAGGCGGCTGGAACTTTAAGGCAGGTTCATATTTTTCCCTCTGCCCAGGCTAGCTACCCGATCACACACTGGTTGCCATTAACCCGCTCTTTACTGTGGTTTCTCAGCATGGCAAGATGCATCACCCATTATCAATTTGGCCCCTGCCACAACAAACTCCAGGCTTCCAGTTCTAACTCTGCTTACAGATGGGGAGATTGGGATGACCCATGAGGTATGCAGCATGTCCTCAAGTAGCCACTGGGCTCATTCATACTTAAGGTCAGGCTAGTAGTTAGATGCCTGATAGCTGCACTACAAACCAGGGAGGTGTTGTAGCATTGGTGTTTATTCAACATTGGTGAGGCCTCATCAGGAATACTGTGTCCAGTTTTGGGCCCCACACTACAAGAAGGATGTGGAAAAATTGGAAAAGTCCAGCGCAGGGCAACAAAAATGATTAGGGGTCTGGAGCACATGACTTATGAGGAGAGGCTGAGGGAACTGGGATTGTTTAGTCTCCAGAAGAGAAGAATGAGGGGGGATTTGATAGCAGCCTTCAACTACCTAAGGAGGGTTCCAAAGAGGATGGAGCTCGGCTGTTCTCAGTGGTGGCAGATGACAGAACAAGGAGCAATGGTCTCAAGTTGCAGTGGGGGAGGTCCAGGTTGGATATCAGGAAAAACTATTTCACTAGGAGGGTGGTGAAACACTGGAATGCGTTACCTAGGGAGGTGGTGGAGTCTCCTTCCTTGGAGGTTTTTAAGGCCCGGCTTGACAAAGCCCTGGCTGGGATGATTTAGTTGGGAATTGGTCCTGCTTTGAGCAGGGGGTTGGACTAGATGACCTCTTGAGGTCCCTTCCAACNCTTTGGCACGCGTGCCATAGGTTGCCTACACCTGGTCTAGTCTAAAGAAAACCTTGAGTCATCAGTTTACCCATAAATAAATCTAGTGTTCTCCCTTCGAACTAAAAAATTACCACTTCCCAGAAGGAATGATTCATTTACTTTCTTTTTCTCACATACTCAGGGCTTGTCTATTCTGAAAGTTGTCCTGAATTAAGAGAGGGTATAAATTTAATGTGGAATAGCTATTCTTTGATAACTCCATGTGTGGATGCATATTCAAGGAGAAGAGCTATTCACTCCATATGTAGACAGGCCCTCAATACTCTTCTATTTACTGTTATAAAAATGATTTTATTTTAAATGATATTCATCCCAAAATTTAAAGAAGAGATTTGAATGCATGATCTGCTGACTGAAAATTGTATCAGAAGAGGATAGCAACTCCGTTTTCTAATGCTTAGCATACAATATATCAATGACCAGGAAGCATCCTTGCAGGTTCTGTCATAAGAAGGACAGTCTTGCATCTGAAGAAGTGAGGTTCTTACCCACGAAAGCTTATACTCCCAATACTTCTGTTAGTCTCAAAGGTGCCACAGGACCCCCTGTTGCTTTTTAATAGCCTATGTGCTATTGAACAGTTTCCAAATTCCACCCCAGAGGCAACTGCATTCCAGTGCTAGCTGAAGGGGCCCCTGTATATAGAGATTTGTAAGTACTTGGGGATCCTTTGTGATGAAAGGTGCAATTGTAACCCCCTGCTGAGCACATTTTACAGGTCCCGCAGAAGCTCTGAAATTATATAGGGCTGGGGCCCAGGCTGGAGCAGTTCATACTTTTAGCACTGGAGGTCCCCAATTCCATCCCCAGTGTATCAGCCAGCGGGGGAGCCGTCACACTATGTCAATGTCAGTTTATATGGCCTGTGATGGGATGTTGGCCTGTGATGGGATGTTAGATGGGGTGGGATCTGAGTTACTACAGAGAATTCTTTCCTGGGTGTCTGGCTGGTGAGTTCTGACTACCCTCTCAGGGTTTAGCTGATCGCCATATTTGGGGTCTGGAAGGAATTTTCCCCCAGGGCAGATTGGCAAAGGCCCTGGAGGTTTTTCGCCTTCCTCTGCAGCATGGGGCACGGGGTCACTTGCTGGAGGATTCTCTGCACCTTGACGTCTTTAAACCACCATTTGAGGACTTCAGTAGCTCAGACATAGGCTAGGGGTTTGTTACGGGAGTGGGTGGGTGAGATTCTGTGGCCTGCGTTGTGCAGGAGGTCAGACTAGACCATCCTAATGGTCCCTTCTGACCTTAAAGTCTATGATTCTATGAATTAGTTCCAGTTGAAGTGAATAACATTTGTTAAACGAATTGAAGGTAAAAAGTGCTGTTATTAATAATTCCTATGTATTCGCCTCCTATCAATCTCCTCTCAGAAGAGACACCTCCTACCTGATTACCTTTATTTAAAAATTACAACAGTATTCTCCAGCAATCAATCGCCTGCAATGCTGCTGGATTGCTAGGGTGAGCACCAGAGATCCAGAATAAAGTTTGTTACAAGTGAAAGAGAAGCATGGATGGGCACTAGAGAGAATCTCGTCTGCTTCAGTCAGAAGGCTGGTGACAGAGTCCTAGGGTTCAGAGGATGCACAGTGTTTGTACAGGGGAGGAAACATAGGGGTTCCAGAAGGGACGTGGAGAGCCGGCCCAGGGGAAGAAAAAAAATCGACACAAAGAAACAGCTTCTAAAACAAAGCCAGTCTGGAGGCTCAAGGAACATCCCTCTTAGAGTCTGGCTCTTTGCACTGTGTGAAAAAAAAAAATACAAAATTGAGATCTTTGACAACTTGGCCAACCCCCAACGTATTCCTTGTGCAATACATCCAGACGCACCACATGCTGCTGCTACAGGGAGCTAGTTTTCCCACAGCAAACAGACACCCTTGCTTTCTCCTGTTCCCACCAGGAGTGAGTCAGAATCGAGGAGACAGTGCTCTCGCCCTCAGATATCCCTGCGTGGTTACAAATTGGGGATATTGAAAGCACGCAAGTTATTCATTCATCCATAATTCAAGCCACCGAAGTGCTGGCAGGGGTTATCAGATAGGGATCTAGGAAGCATACATGTGTGCATAGTTAGGCTAATGGGCTCAGTGTGAGAAAACCGGCTCACAGTCCTTCCCAAACCACAGGATCTGGATGCTCTGAGAGCCATTTCCTGAACGTGAGATTGAAACTGGGAGCCTGCTAATGCATGCATATTACATACGGCATCCAGCTACGCTATATTATAAGCGGGAGGGCCACCTTGAGCACCCCCTTTTGGCTAGATGGGGCACTGCAGGTGAGCCCCACCTTGCCTTCCCTCAACGGGGTGTCAACCAATCCACTGGCACACATCAGGGCAATGAAAAGCCCAAACTAATTAGTCAAAAGAAGTGTGTCGGCCCCAGAGAAGGAGCAAACGTAATAAGAAATTACCTCAGGATCCCAGTTCAGCTCTCCCACATTAAATCTCCCAAGTCTCTGTGCCTGGTGAGGCTAAGGAGGTCGCGATAGATACCGGCTCTTGCACGCTGTTCAACTTCGAGCCCCCTCACACCTGCGCAGCTTCCTCTTCCGGGTGACATAGGTCATGAGGGCAGAGCAGGGAGTTCCCTTAATTGCACCCAGGCTGTTCTGTTTGTGAGCTTCTGGCTGTCCCGTAAAGGGGCAAAAACACTTCTTCTCATGTACGAATGCACCTGTGTTCTGCAATCAACATAATCTATTCACCCATCACCATGGGATCTCAGTGCTTTACTGTGATATCTGAAAACCTGACCATTTCATCAGTCAGCTGGGGACAATGCTCTCCAGAGGGGCCAGGGCCTCAGGGTGATGACGACTGGCATAGCTCCAGGGGATACAGGTGTCTGGCTGCAGGGTGAAGATGTTTACACATGGTTAGGCCTTCATTCTACTTGGAGGTCAAATTGCTGTGAAAGCCACGATCAGATGTAGTCCTGACCACACTACTGTTTAATCTGGAGAGTTTATCTTGAAAGCAGATGCAGGCCCATACTTCAGTGGCCAATGCTACCAATGGCCAAGCGCTGTCTACTGCTCAGCCTTCTCCTTACCCAGGAAAAAGTACATGGATGGAATCACTCTGGGTGATGAGGTTTTATGGCATAGTGGAAATGCACTTTGTCTTCACTCAGCTTAAGTCTGACCCAAAATACAATGCTGAACAGATTCCGCTGGACACCAGGTAGATTACAAGCCACAAACCTCAAAGTATCCTGCAACATATTGGAGATGCAACCAGTCACATGCCTCTCTGTCTCTCCCATCCCCTGGTACCCATCTATACCCCCTTCTCCAAATCATAAACCGCCCTCTCTCCTTCTTCCTGGGCCTTGATGTGAATGTCCCCTCTACTGGCCTAGATGAAAAGATCTGTCTTCACTGCTCTAATCAGGTGCAAAGGATTTTTACCAAGACAGTGGATCCACCTGCTTCAGGTGTGGAAATGGGATTTAGCATTTGTCTTCATAAAGAAAAATCAGCCTGGACTAGTAATCCCTGTCCTGCAAGCTGTTATCACACCATAAACACTTGTTTAGGGCACATTTTATGGTGTATCCCTCTTGATCTCAATGCCTCCCTCTCCTCTCTCACTTCCTTTCTTTTCTGTGTATCCATCTGGTCTTTATTTGTTATTCTTCCATCTACTGTTTTTATTGCATATAAACTGATAAGGAAGCAGATTACCAGGGGGTGAGATGCCTTAATACGACCCTTTATATAAAGTTTCTCCAAAGAGTCTCTGTCTTGAGTGTGTGTGTATGGAAGTGGGTGTCCATGCAAGATGGATCTCTCTCTATGGGGGATTAGGGTAGGCACTGCATAGGGAAATGAGTGTGTGTGTGCGCATTGGACTGTGTTATATGAAGATAACTGTGGGTAGATGGATACCTGACTGGGTGTTGTGTGAGGCTGCTGCTTTCCTTCAGTTTGTAGTATGTCAAACAGTAACAGCCAATTGTGGTCCACGTTCTGTGAACAACTGCTGCTACCAAAACAATGCGATTCCATTGTTCACTGGGGAGAGAGGGTCCACTGTGCAAACACAGTTTTCTTTCCAGGTCAAAGCTGAGGCACCTTCGTGTGGGGGGCTGTACTCTGACCTTTAGATCTTGCACTTTTCCCATGAACTCTTCCTGGTTTGTGAGTCCTGTTCCTGAACACATCTTCTGTTCTCGTCTCTGCAATCCAGCTGCCATTGTAATCCCCTTCTGGGGTCACTACATGACCTTCACTAAACCAGGAAGGGTACTCTGGTCAGACACGGCGTGCTGACCCAGCCAGCAGCTCTCAGTATCCAACTTGGCACACATACCAGACAACTGCCTTCAGAACTTGCAATATTCTACAAGCAAAGGGACAATCTCCATACCTCAGTCAAGTACAGATGATTCCTATGGAAATAAATTTTGACCTCCCTGAAGTTTTGTCTCCTCCCATATGGTTGAGTGCAGGAGAGGAGATGGGGATTAATCAGAGAGCAGGAGAATATAGTATATCCCAACTCACTATAAGCCCTATAATCTTCACGGCAGCTAGTTGTCCTGTCAGCAACACAATAGCTAATATATGGAAGTATATAGATGATTTAGTGGGTGTTGGTCCTGCTTTGAGCAAGGGGTTGGACTAGATGACCTCCTGAGGTCTCTTCCAACCCCAATCTTCTATGATTCTGTGAAAGGTGTTGTGGAAAGTGCAATGAAGCTGGACGAGAGAGCTCTATTTCTCTCTCAGCAACAGTCAGTGGTTTGTGGGGTGGGGTCTTTGAGATGCCTGCTTGGAGATCTTGGGGTTTGTTGGGAATTGTGAATGGGGTTTGCATGCTCTGAACTTGACTCCTTCCTGAAGCCTGTGCTTAATACTGAGCTAAGAACTCCTGCAAATAGTGGGTGAATTGTTATGGAAACACTGACTGACCCTCAAGTTTAATGCCAGTTGCTGCTTAAAAACAGCACCCCAGGATAGATGACGGCAAAGCCAGTTCTGACTAATGCCAGAGATGAAAAGGTTGTTTTATAAGATATTTCTTCCCAACACAAAATTCAGGTCATGGTAACATTTGTACCACAAAGGCCAGTTCCCTTCTATAAGAAAAGCATCCAGTGAAGTTAGTCATGACTTTATCTGCTCCAAAGTTGGAGATTTTAAAGCCTTAAAAGGGGATCATTTTATGCACCATTAACTGGATAGCCAGATTGGTTTTTTTTTTTTTAACTGTGTTTATGGATGGGTTAGGGTACCGCAAATGGGGATAACAATGAACATATTTTAGGTGACAGGAATCAAGCCTCCCAACACCTAAAATAATGCCCAAGATTTTCAACAATGACAATTGATTTTGAATGCCTCCATTTTTGGATATGCAAATTGAAGCACAGATTTTTTCAGAAACTGTACCCCCAAACTTGACCCCCCAAAATCACTGGACATGTTTAAAAATCTTGGCTAATATGACTAAAGGATGCCATGGGCTTTTGCCTTTACATCATCCTTTCAAATCAGGCCCAGGTCAGCAGTGGTTGGAAGTCATCCTCAATAATGTTTTTTGTAAAGTGATTTAAAATAGCAAGGAATCACGCAGAAGTATTTTTCCTAGCTGAAGGGTGGTAGAGGTCTTAAAGTAAAGAAAGAAGGAGAAAGAAAGAAGGAAGATGTAGTGATCTGAAATAGCTTCTGGGTCTGTGGTAGTTTAGAGTATCTAATTGTTGATAATGTGTTTCTTATTATTGTTTCATAGAGTTTAGGGTCAGAAGAGACAATGAGATAATCTAGTTTGACCTTCAGTATAGTAAAGCCCAGTAAATTTCATCTAGATACCCCTATATTGAGCCCAATGCCTTCAGTTAGACTAAAGAATTTTAGTCTTCAGGAAACGAAACTGTTGGAGACCAGGCGAGACCGAGGTGCCACCAATGCCCGAGGGAGTTGGCAGGGACTTGATTAGGTGATGTATGCCCATATGGTCCTAACAGGTGATTCACACCCTATACTACAGAGAAAGGCAAGTTCCCCTTACTCCCCACCTCAGGTCCCAACAAATGCAAAGAATAAGATCCTTCATATGGTCTCAAGAACTCCTTCCCTGAAGGCAGATACATTTGTGTGTGCGCGTGCAACTTCTTCTCTCTCCCTTTCCTTCATAGTTGCTGCTGTTCTCCAGTTAGGTGGAGAGGTGAGTTTTGCTCTGTGCTCTGAAAGCACCGAGGAATGTTGACATGCTCACCTCCTTCTGGGCGGCATTCCAGAGCTCAGGGCCTGGTACCAGGAGAACCCCTGCCCCAAGCTCTGACAAGTTTCCCTGGACACAAACGGTTTTACAATTCTTATGGAATATTGCTGTTGATAGGTGTGTGTGCATGGGACCATGTATTGCATATGAAGATAACTGCCGAGCTGTGGGTAGATGGATACCGGACTTCGTGTTCTGTGAGGCGGCTGCTTTCCTTACTGTTTCCTATACTGCAAGCTAAACAGCCAACTGTGGCCCAAATTCTGGCCAGCAACTGCCGCTACCAAGATACATTTATTCTATGCCTCACTCAAGGGAGACAGGCCACTTTGCAAACATCCAATGTTCTGAGTGAAGGGTGGTGGCCTAGGTGGCCTTTTGCCAAGGCCATCTGAATCTGAATCCATCAGACATCGCTGAGGACACGGACAAGGCTCCACCAGCCATGCTGTTTGCAAGAATGGCTATTTTATTGTGTTTCTATAGCTTGTTTTACGAAGGCAGGTTGTTGGCCTATCGCTCAACCTCTAACCTGGAGGACCAATGCACTGCTTTTTGTCCCTACTCTTTGACCTGTCTGGCTTGGGTGGCCTTCCCACAGGCTTCTAGCTATCAGGGTCATTGGAACACACTAGTGTTCCCACCGCATCAAGGTGCCGTCCCCAGGGATGGGTGGCCATGCCATGAAGGGCCTTGGAGATGAAGACGGGGATCTTGAGTTTGACCTGGTGAGCCAGCACTGTGAAGCACCAGGGTAACGTGCTCCCAGGGACCAGGACGGTTGAAGAGCAGTTGAAGCTGCACGTTCGTTCCAACAGTAAATATCGTGAGATGCAACAATCCACACGGATCACGATAGCTGTGTCATTGTCCAGCACTCTGAGAAGCAATCTCCTGGCCCAGCCCAGACGGAAGAAGGGATTCTGAGTGGCCACTGGTGTTTGTGAGCCCAGCAACTGTGAGGACTACAGAAAGCCTCCAAGGCAAAGAGCATCCCAGCTATTTGAAGGCACCCCCTGTTGATGAGTGATGCTATGATGGTGGTTAGGGCTTCAAAATATTTTCCTCCTCCCATCAACATCAACTCCATCCTGCCAGGGTTCAGCGTCTTTCCCCCACACACTAATCTCCGCCAGGCAACAGGCAAATCCCAGGGTGATGGATGGTAAAATAATCTAGATTATGTCCCATATCTGAAGTCAGATTCTGCCATTTCCTTACTGATTTTCATACTGAGGCTGTCACGCACAGACAGAGACCTGTAGATGGACAAGAGGGTTGTTGGGTTGGTGTTTTTAATTGAGTTAACCAGTGACCTGGTGACCTTGACAACATATCAACAGCTGGAAGCAGCTGAGCTGTATGTCTCCTCGGGATACAGGCTATGATGACCTCTCAGAAGTGAGCCAGGGCCGAGGCAATGACCACATGACATGAGGGTAACCTGGAGAAAACCTCCAAATACTTGCCTTAAGGGAAAAACGACAGTGTTTAAAGGGGGCTGGTTTACACAGAGTGTTTTAAACTCACCCCAGAGATAAATCATTAACTTCGCCATGCAAGCCCCGTCCATTGTGTTCAGGAAAGTGCAATTTACCATGGAAATAACTCATCGGTTCACTTACCAGCAACATTTTAATTAGCATACAATGCAAGGCACCCTGCCAACTCCATTCGAGCCCAGGTGCTCTCTGCACCCTTGGAATTGAACGGCCCTATGGAGTCCTAGCTGTGCCATCGAGCTGCCTGGCCTTAGGGCAAATCATTTCTCTTCGCTGTGCCTGCATCCTCCTCTCCCCTTTACCTGTCCTGGTGGTTGGATGTGAAGTTTTTCAGCACAGGGGGAGATAACCCCTCATAGCCATGAGTATGTACAATGCCCAGCACAATCAGGTCTCCATTTCAGTTGGGGCCTATAGGTGCTACTTTAATACAAGTCGATAAGAAGAAATCAGATGCTGTTCTTGGCTGCACCTCTGAGGGGGCAGCAGGCCTGTTCAGTAACCCCTAGCGACTGTGGCTCTCCAGGTTAGGGGTGGACAGAGTGTCTAGGGCTTGTATTTCAAATCTCTGTGTCTATGTTTTTTTTACTCCCCCGCAGGCTTTAAAAATGCCTCATAAAGGCATTTACGAGGCTGAAAGCATGCAAGTTCTGGCCTTCACTGTAACTCACTTCCTGGGGAGCGGAGAAATCAAGAGGCAGCCAGGACCTGGCTTTGCTTTGGCCTCACAAATGTCTCACCGAGTGGGAAAAGCCAGTGAAAAGCGTAAATCCCAAAGGCTGCATTGAAGCATTTTGGGAGGGATGGGTCCTCTCGAATTCCCAAACTGAAAACTGCTTTAGGATTCCAAAGTACTTGGAGAGATCAGGACAAATGTAGCCTTAGAGCTTGTCTACACTACAGAGCCGTTTCTGGAAGTAGGGACTCAGCCTAAACTGACAGAAGGACTTCTCCAGGCATCGCTGTACCACCTCCCCAGACAACATTAGCTAAGCTGACAGAAACACTCGGTTGACGTAGTTGTGTCTAGACCTGGGGTTTTGGCAACACAGCTATGTCGGCGAGGGGTGTGTGGGGGTTTTCACACTCCTAGCTGACAGAGCTATTCTGGCAGAACTTGTAGGGTGGAATAAGCCTCCCCACAAAGTCAGTGGAATTTCATCAGCAAGGAATTTTTTTTTTTTTTTAAATGGAGCTATACCTATCTCATAGAGCTGGACGAGACCCTGAAAGGTCATTGAGTCCAGCCCCCTGCCTTCACTAGCAGGACCAAGTATTGATTTTGCCCCAGATCCCTAAGTGGCCCCCTCAAGGGGGTTGAGCTCACAACCCTAGGTTTAGCAGGCCAATGCTCAAACCACTGAGCTATCCCTCCCCCTCTACACCAATGTGGCCCACTGTATCTTTGATCTCTGGGTTCCCTGTCAACCACTGCTCGCTGAGCCTGCTAACCTTGACAAGAAATCTCAACTAATAAAGAGTGAGCCTGGTACAAGCGTCTTCTACCTCCTCCTTACCCTAGGTTCCCAGACTGTTACACGCCCCAGCACACTTTTTGAAGACAATTGTAATGACATTTTTTCCTTGTCTATCACCTCCCATCTGAGGACATCAAAGCGTTTTACAGATGATTAATTCATCCCCATTACTTACGCCCAGTGAGTGAATTATTATTTTCTCCATTTTACCTATGGGAAATTGAGGCACTGATGAATCAAGGCCCCACATTTGCACAAGTGCTTGTACAAAAAAAAGCACACTTACTTTTGTGCAACACAAAAAGGCGCAAAAGTCACCCAAATGCATGTGAAAGTCAGGGTTGCATGAGCACAAATTGCTTGTACATCAGGAACTTGCATGCCTGCAGTTCTCTGCATGCAACCCCGAATGCCATGTGCGTATTTGGTGTTTTGCAGGCACAACGGTGCACATGCACGTTAAAAAATATGGGCTTAAATGACTTAGTTAAGGTCACACCAAAGTCTTTGAACGAGCCACAACAGAACCCAGGAGCCCTGATATCCAGGCCGCCACATTAACTATTTGACCATCCTTCTGCCCTAGGAAGAAGGGGGAGATAACCCCGATGTCCTTGCAAACATCCCGTCAGTCAACAGCTTTTAATGTCCAAGCTGAGCCTATAACAGCTGTCACCTTTGCATGCACGGTTCTTACAGTAACAGTGATACGACGCTCAAACACCCTTGGAGACCTGCTCTTTCGGACTTACATATCAAAGAAATCTAGGGGTATTTGGTGCTTCTCTTCAATTGCTGAGGCTCATTTGATTCAACTATTTTAAATTCAAAACACGGTTGCAGAAAAAGCAATTATTTACAGCCAGATTCTTCCCGTTAATCCATACACAAACGCTTGGCTTCCCAGATAAACCTTATACTGCGGGGATGGCTTTGTTATTAATAAGATGGCGGTGTTTATGTAGTTTTAAGTGATGTTAAAATTAAAGTGAAGTTATGATTCCGCTGACTTAGACTTTCCTCGGCGCCCTTCGCTTGCACGCAGCTTCCTTGCACTTGTTTGCCTTGGCAGAGTCCACCCTCAATAGTAACAATTTCATCTTCCATTTATAGGCATGTGTACCCCATGTTCCTCCTTTAAATCACAATGCTGCTCCGAGCTGAGAAAGACATACAGAGCGGTGCTAGGGGATTTAAAGTTACTAAAGACCTGGGATGTTTGATGCATGCAATAGTGTCACCCCCCACCCCTGAAAGCAAAGGGTCTCATTTCCCACTCCTGAACCTGGACCAG
Organism: Trachemys scripta elegans; assembly: GCF_013100865.1. Taxonomy (NCBI): domain Eukaryota; kingdom Metazoa; phylum Chordata; order Testudines; family Emydidae; genus Trachemys; species Trachemys scripta. The sequence goes on along the minus strand of NC_048308.1, from coordinate 2,672,345 downwards.
CACAGGAAAATGACGCAAGCCTGCAATATTTTATATTTGATTTACCCTGCGTGGCACAATCCCAGGGCAACTGTTGGAAAGAAGCGGTCGCCTGGTGGAGCTGGACAACTGGTCAGGCAACAGAACAGAGTTTTCATCAACAGAATTCTTTCTCTAAGGTTTTATGTTTCAGGCTATAACAAAAATCAACAAATGTGTTCCACATGAAGCCAAATGGCATTGCCTGGGCTACAGCCCAGTCTTCTAGCCTCTGCGTGTGGAGTTCTGCCTTTTGAGGGGTACCTCAGCCCCATTGACTGCTCAGAAGCTCTTTCCATGGGTTTTCTTCTGAGTCCCTGGTGGGACTTTTAGTTCCCAGCCCTGCTTTTTATCATAGAATACCAGGGTGAGAAGGGACCTCAGGAGATCTAGTCCAACCCCTGCTCAAAACAAGACCAATCCCCAGACAGATTTTTACCCCAGTTCCCTAAATGGCCCCCTCAAGGATTGAGTTTATAAGCCTGGGTTTAGCAGGCCAATGCTCAAACCACTGAGCCATCCCTCCTCCCATAGCCTGGTCACCTCTGGGACATCCAAGCAGGGGCATGACACCCGTGGCAGCTGGGCTTCTGGCAGGGCCTTTGCATTTTTACTCTATTCTGAAGACCCCCGAAGCTAATGTAATTATTGGATAAAATCCTGGCCATAAGCAACAGAGGGTCCTGTGGCACCTTTGAGACTAACAGAAGTACTGGGAGCATAAGCTTTCGTGGGTAAGAACCTCACTTCTTCAGATCCTGGCCATACTGAAGGCAATGGGAGTTGAAGCCTGGAATTCACTGATTCTTAAGTCATTGATACCAGTTTTTACCTAGCCTAACTCCCTTGATTTTGATGATTTGCATCAGTGGGAGTGGAGAATCCGGCCCAATATCTTATATCTTTTTGGTACCCTTCATCCCAGGAGATCCTACTACCCTTTATAAATTACAGCCCTGCTCCGCCAAGCACTTACTCATGCACTTGCTGGAGTAACTCTCACTGGACAGCCACAAAGGATCTTGCCAATATTAACTGGCTCAACCTGATCAGGAGGTAGGCAGTTATTAATTTACCCCATTTTCCAGAAGGGGAAATGGAGGCACAGAAAAGCAAAGAGACCACCCCAAAATCCTACACTGCGTTAGCAGTAGAGTCACTGAACGCTCAGTACAGGAATCGGTTTACCCACTATTGATATGCAGCCACTGCTAGGGTGAAACTCAGGAGCCAATTAACAATCCACAGCAACACCCCACACTCAGTTTAGACAAAGGAAGGGGGTAAAATGCTGTATCCAAATGAAACGGCAGGGGAGATTTTATACCAGCAAAATGTAATTGCCCATACAGGAACCTGGCCAGGACACTGAGGTTATAAACATCCCTGCATTTCAATAAGTACCACGGGATCTTTAATGACCGTAAGTTGGCAGGATCTCCGTATCACAGTTCATTGGAAACACAGACTCTCTCTTGCCAGCCACACCATCCTGCCTTGCACCAGGCACTGGTACAGTGCTGACCAAGAGGAAAGAGAATCATCTCCTGAGTCACCCACGCCACTTCTCCCCCGCCCCCCGTTTTCCTTGGAATCCTCCCAGTCTAGCCCGGAGCAGACCCTAGCTCCTTTCACAGGACCTCAGCCCAAGTTAAATGGCTGCAGAATAGGCCATGTTGAGAAAAGGATTCTCTCACCACAGGCAAATTTGACAGAAGAGGGATATTTCAGCCAATCAGAACAGCGTGTTAACTGCCTGGACAGTTCTGCTGATTTCTTTTCGTCTCTCTCTGTGTTTGAGTTCATGCTCCAAGACAGAGAGGCTCGGATCGTGGCCCTTTACAATCCCGTCTGGCTACGCTCATGGCAAGCACTCCCTGTGCCCACAAAGATATGCTTAGACCTTTCACTTTCGTCAAGAATTTGGACCCCCCCGCAGCTGCGACGAGGCAACAATGATGTCACAAAAGCATTCTGGGTAACAATATGCAAATAGCTGGAGTCTGGGGGTGGAGCTTAAGTAGTAGTACCACTACTTCCCCTACCAGGTCTGAGTCCTGGTATCTGTGAACGAGTGTGCGTGTGTGTATTTCTTTAAGTATGCGGGCACATGTTTACGTATCGCAGGGTGTGTCTTTCCTGGTGGATATGGATCTGCCTGTGTGTTTATGATGTGACGCTGTGTATGTGTGTGCAAATTGACTTTCCCACATCTGCGAGGCATGTGCTCGGAATCAGAATGCTCCGTGTGTCTGGTTGACCTTCCCTGGGCCGCTCAGCGGTGACGCTGCTCTGAGGCATACTGGATTGCAGCTTGTGAAACTCACACTGCAGGCATTGCCCACAAACTGAACATCTTCCAGTGGAAGATTTCTCTTTATAAGTGTGTAACACTCCCTTCCCCAAATTACTAGCTATCCAGTTACTTATGCATAAACAGGAACTTTGTCCCTGTGTAGCCCATCTTCTTTCCAAGTGCTTATTAAGCCACTAGTTGGCTTCCCATCCTATCATCTTTAAGATGGTATTATCCCCTGGAACATTAGAAATGGGATATCCCGAGGCCTTGCTCTCAAGAAACCATATTTGCTTTCACTCTAATGTTTCCTCATCCGGAGTTAACCCACCCATACACCCTATATTCACAAAATAGGCAACACCCTAATTTTCCTCTGCTCCCCCAGGGTAGGTTGCATTTGTACTGATTTGTCTGAGTCTCTAGGATAAGCTCCTCGAGGCAGGGATAATGAGTTTCGTACAGCACCAAGCACTAGTATTGGCTCTACGTCATAACTTTAGGTGAGGCACCATAATAGGTCTTAGCAGTGGCTCACATGGGCTTGTTAAGCGAAGGGCTCTGTTGTGGTTGATACGTGCGAAGCCTAGTTTCACCGCTAATTGCTCTCACCGTGGAGTGGGTAAATAGCACTGACAGGTCATTTTGTTTGAGGTGTTGGCTCTTAGAAATTTACATCCTCCCTGAGGATGCTGCTTTGTAGATCAGCCAGCAGAGAGCAGTACGTGGTATGGACACCCCGTCCCCAATATTCTAAGCTTCGTTCTACACAAGACCTGGAAAAGGGGGGTCTTTGATGCACAGTTTCCCCTCATGCCATGTAACTGCTGGGGGCCTGCCTCGATCTGTCTGGCCTTTCCGGCCATTCCTCCTCCTTATCATCAGAGCCTCTCCTGTTTCCTTCCTCTTCGGCTCGATGGAACAATCCATCCCCTCTTTGGTTGGACGAGAAACCATTCTCATACGTTCCCACGTCTAACCCCATTGTTCTGTCCTTGCTCACCCTTGTACCCCCATGACCTCTTTCCTCCTCTCTCACTCCATCTCCAGTGTCCACCTCCAAGCTGCTTTCACCAGTTCCGGCCAGCATCAACGCTTTCCCTCACCCCCACTCAGTGCACTCTCTTTCTCTCTCTGCTCCTTTTTGCACACCGTATTTGACCTCAGCCAGGAGGCGGAGCTATACTTGCAAGCTCAGATCTGATTGGCCATGTCAGAAAGTCCTGCCCATGGGAGGGGTTTCTGAGACACTGATTTTCAAAGGGGGTACTGCCTTTTCGGGGTGAGAACAAGGATGCAGGCCCTTGAAGGGATTTCACTTCTCTACCCCCTTACCTCTCAGACCTCCCTTTGTCATGGCAAAAAACTAGGGAGACAGATGATACTGCATGAGGAAATTGCAAGCTGCCTTCCAGAACCGAACCAAGAAGCACAGGGTCAAAATAATAGGAAGTGGAATTCAAAAATTCTTTGCCCTGGGGAGAGAGTGAGCTGTGGTTTTGAAAAGGATTAGACATGCCATTTATTACCGTAGAGAGAAGTGACAAATTGTGGCAACATGAAGCAATACAGCCTAGAGCCCAGAGGAGAAAACAAATAAAGAGATGAGTAAACACCCCAGATCTACTGAATACAGAGAAAAGAGGCATTGGACATCGCCAGGTGGTCTGGATCTAAGGAAGAAACACAGTAGATTGCTGGCACTGTTCTTCATTTCCATCAGCCAGCGGGGGGCGGGGTGGAAGAGTGCTGAACAACGTGACAATGCAGACGGCCCAGGTGTTGAGGCCGAATGGTACCTATCGAGCATCACCCTGACACTGAACCATTTCTCTGCTGCTATAGTTAGAAAGGCTGCTGGGAAGCAGACCAAAAGGTGTAGGATAATGTCATTTTGTCTCACTATGCGACGATCTCATTTCACTTTGAATTAAGCCACACAACGTCCCCGCTGTGAGTTAGAAAAAGTGTTATTATTCCCCTTTTACAAGGTGGGGAAACCAAGGTACAGAGACCTGTGACCTGCCCAAGATCACACAGTAAGTCTGTGGTAGAGTTGGAAACTGAATGCAAGTCTTGTGGCATGGAAGTCTGCACCTTCAGCACACGGCCAGCCTTCGTCCCTGGGTGCAGTCTCTTTCCAGCCAGTCTGTGGCATCAGTACAGAGGGACGAGAAAAGACCAGCTCAGTTTCATAGAATATCAGAGTTGGAAGGGACCTCAAGAGGTCATCTAGTCCAACCCCCTGCTCAAAGCAGGACCAATTCCCAGCTAAATCATCCCAGCCAGGGCTTTGTCAAGCCGGGCCTTAGACTCCACCACCTCCCTAGGTAACGCATTCCAGTGTTTCACCACCCTCCTAGTGAAATAGTTTTTCCTGATATCCAACCTGGACCTCCCCCACTGCAACTTGAGACCATTGCTCCTTGTTCTGTCATCTGCCACCACTGAGAACAGCCGAGCTCCATCCTCTTTGGAACCCCCCTTCAGGTAGTTGAAGGCTGCTATCAAATCCCCCCTCATTCTTCTCTTCTGGAGACTAAACAATCCCAGTTCCCTCAGCCTCTCCTCATAAGTCATGTGCTCCAGACCCCTAATCATTTTTGTTGCCCTGCGCTGGACTTTTCCAATTTTTCCACATCCTTCTTGTAGTGTGGGGCCCAAAACTGGAGACAGTATTCCAGATGAGGCCTCACCAATGTCGAATAAAGGGGAACGATCACGTCCCTCGATCTGCTGGCAATGCCCCTACTTATACAGCCCAAAATGCCGTTAGCCTTCTTGGCAACAAGAGCACCCTGTTGACTCATATCCAGCTTCTCGTCCACTGTGACCCCTAGGTCCTTTTCTGCAGAACTGCTACCTAGCCATTCGGTCCCTAATTTGGGGCATCTCATCCCTGGGAAGATGCAGACAAACTGGAGGCAGCTCAGGGAAGAGTGACTAAAAGGATCAGGGGTTGCAGGGATGAATTTAGGAGGTAAGGTGCACAGAGCTAGTTCCGCCGAGCTCGGCTAAGGGATGGCTATGAGAGTGGTGGAGTCATGATAAACCTCCCGCTATCCAGAGGGCATAAACACCAAGAAGTGTGAGGGATTATCATGTGAACTCGCCCAAGGCTTCAGCGTGGTTTGAGGACGTTACTGAAGGTCCTGCCCCTCCTCCACTGTCACTGGCTCAGAGGACAACTGTGCCGTAGCTGGGTCCCCTGGCATGGCTGTCATTCAGCGCAGATGGACCCTTAGCTGGTCTCCTTTTTTTATTGCCCGTGGAAGTGGTAGGTCTGAGTCCTGCCCCGCTGCAGCACAGTTGTGCTGTTGAGAGCCGTCCTTCCCCCAGCGCACCTGCACTACACATGGCACAAGAGGGATTTGTCTTGGGTACAGACTAGAGCCCTGTGCGGGACTCGTTTTTTAATCCCACTCCTGTCCCACCCCGCAATACCCACTCTCGCCTGCGGAAAAACCTTAGATCCTGTGAATCCTGAGAGAGAGCGAGAGAGAGAGAGAGAGATTTCCCCATGCTACTAAAAAACCCCAAACCAAACAAATGGTTGGTTAATAGAGCGTATTATATCTTCTATATAAAATTGGAATTCAGACAACTTTTACCACTAAAAGAATAAAACAAATCTTGCTTAAACCACGTAAAAATACTGTAACTCCTATTATAATAGACATCAAATCCCTTTCTATCCCTCACTTAAATTTAAATATTAAAACCTTTTTTTTTTTTAAAAAAAAGAAAAACTTGTTACACATTGCTGAAATTCTGTTTATGACAAACTGGCGAGAGATTTAGTGTTCTCCCCAAAATTACCGCAGTCTGTTTTTTTTGCCCACCCGATCCCGCCCGCAGCAAAGTACATTTCACCTGCTCCCACTATTATGGGAGTGGGTCCTGTGGGACCCCAGTCCCCGTGCAGGACTCTGGTACAGCCCACGTACCAAAACCGAATGCCATCACCTGGCGTCACAGACTCCAGGCCCCAAGTCGTATGTGTCTGAGCTATAGCGTCTGAGTCTGGGATTGTGAACTCCTGGGTGCAGACAAGGTGTCTTCCGCTCAGGGCCTGCTCCAGGCTAATGGAAAGGGCCGGCACGTCCGGGTCTTCGGCGGTGGGTCCCTCGGTCCCTCTCGGAGGGAAGGACCGACCACTGAATTGCCGCCGAAGAACGAAGCGGCGCTGTAGAGCTGCCGCCGAAGTGCTGCCAATCGCGGCTTTATCTTTTTTTTTTTTTTCTTCACCGCTTGGGGCGGCAAAAAAGCTGGAGCCGACCCTGCTTCCGCTGTGTGTGTGCAGCAACCAAGAACACCGTCAGTGCCCAGTAAATAACACCCGGCTAGTTCTAATGTTGTTATAATGACTGCTGCTGTCGCCAGGTGGCTATAAAGCCTGCGTGAAGCCCATCGGAAGTACAGCTAGTTCATAAAGTCAATGAACAATAGCTATGGAATGATCTGGTACCTCTCAGTCCTATTGCTAATAGGGTCCAATCCCGGTGCACTCCCATTGGCTTCAGCTGGAGTAGATGGCGTTTAGCACCTTTCAGGAGGCACTCAGCCCCTTTAAGGATTGGGCCATGCCCACAGCCTGGGAGTCCCAGCAGAGGGTCCTCCATAGTCTAGCTACATGGATTGCCCTAGCTTTCAACTCCTGCGTCTGGTCACGAGAGCAGTGACCTGCCCCTCCAAAGGGACCTGTGCCGTCCGATGCTGTACTGCGGACAGCAGGCCAATGGGACAGCAGCTAGTCAGAGCAGAAAGATCCGCACCGTGACGCTTTTCCAGAGCCCAGGGTTCTGTGTTCTGCCTGCCGAAGTGGGATGAATTCCTGCTGTTTAAAATAATGGGCCCTTTATAGCCTGCCTTCCGATGCTGCCCCTGCACATTCAGTTGAATATGGGATTCTGTTATGGTCTAAATCCTGGTATATTTCAGAAGCTCCATTTCAGTGGTGGGGGAGTGGATCTATTTCTGTGCATGAACTGTAGCTTTTGGGGTGAACTGAGTGATATAAAATAAATGTAGGATGTTTTCAGAAAACATCACACCCCATACAGAAAAATCCATGTGTCACTGGGTGTTTAGGGGCTAAATATTAAGATCCTCTTCTCCTCCCACATAGAACCCTCTGCTGGGGCTTCCAGAATAGGAGTTTGGGGGCCCCTAAACAGGATTTTGGAGTGAACACTGCAATAAGATGCATGGGGCAGGTCATTCCTTACTGGGCGGTTATTTCAGGCTGTCTGCAGACTCTGGCAGTTATGTTCAGTTCACATTTTCAGTCTTTCAACTTCACAACCATGAGGGCTAGAAATGTAGTTAAAAAAAAGGAATCTGAGAGTCTGATATAATCCCATGATTCCAGGAGCTGGGGCTCTAGACATGAGTTTGTTGCACCCAACCTTAAACTTGCCATTAGTGCTTACCAACATGAAATTCCCAATGCGGCGACCGAGATCCAGAGCCATATTATCCATCACCTGAAGTCCCCAGGGACGCAGGGATTTTGTATAAACCCAGCGCTGCTTTCTCTATGATGCTGAAGTTTGCAGGTAAAGATCTCACTTCTGCAGCCCAGCACCTCTCTCTCCATGCAGCTGCCTTATATCAGGGCGGGAGCACTGCACAGAGTTGGCCTTGTAAACTGGGCGGTGCTACGCTGCAGACGGGGAGAGGTGACTTCAGAAACATTTGAGTCTGATGAGCTGAACTAGCCAATGCTACAATGCAGATAGTGAACACATGGTGTTAGACACTGCAGCAACCATATGACCATTCTGTCTTCTCCCGAGAACCTCACCCTGTCTTGTGTCAATGCAAAGCACAGTAATAAACTGGGCAACTCTGCTCACCGGCTGGAGCCTTTGTGTTAAAACTGCCAGAACCTTGGAGAATGGACCTTTTCTGGCCCCAGAATCACAGGTATTTTAACGTCCTTCCTGATCTCTGTTACACGCGTGTGTGCCCTCTGTGTTTCATGGGGGTGAACATGCGTGAAAGTGAGAGCAGGGCTTGGTTCTTCATAGCCCATACTTTCCATAGCTTTCTCTCGGGGAAATTTTCTGCAGATGATACTGATACAAACCCAAAGCATTTCCAAGTTTACAAATAAGAGACAGTCCTGTTTATTTTATCTCTGGTTTGCACAATTGCTAATTTTTCAATCAGACTAGCAATGAAACTTTCCCTACCCATCAGTGCAGCCATTATTAGACATCTAGCATGTCTCCCCTTCACCCCCCAAACCCACGCTACTCATGCCATCCATTCAATCTGGGAACGCTTGGGAGAAAAGGGGAATCCTGCAGCATATCTTGAAGGTCATCAGAGCTGAGCCGTAGCATGAGAGCAAACCAAACCAGAGGACCTTCAAGCCATGTTGCAAGACCAACCCTTTCTACCAAGCTTTCCCAACATGATGGAGTGGCATGAATAGTGGGTATTGGGGTAAAGACGTGCTGGAGACCTGCTCTGGGATGAAGACTGCGGCTGACAACAAATTCTGCTTCTCTGGCCCAATGGAAATCTGTGCAATAAGTGTAAAGTTCGTCTGTGCGGGACACGGCGCTTCAAAACCAAAGCACTCCACCGTGCACAGTTCTCCCCCTGTGGAGAAGATGCGAGAACAAACAAGAGACAGATGCGTAGTCACATTGCTTAATGCAAGGCTGGAAAGCACTCAGATGTTACGATAAGCGTGCTAGATAGAACAAAACTGTTTAAACCTCCCATTAATGGGTTCATTAGCAAATGCTAAGTCTCCCTGTCCAGGTGATCTGCCAGCAAGCCTCAGGCATGTTATTGCAGATACGTACAGATTAGAGAAGGAGCTGTAAAACCTGCCAGGATGGTGGGAATTTGGAAATCTTCCCTCTTTCCAAGGCCCCAACTCTTCCAACAATTCACTACCTGTGTGCCTTGCACTCCAAGGATGAGAATGTCTGCCCAGCATATCAGAGGGACTGGTCTCTCGATCCTAAGTGTGTGCATCTCTTGAGTTCTAAAGGCTTGGATAAAACCAACAAGTATATACGGTAGGCATGGGAAAGTTAAAATAAAAACACATGAAGAGTTTGCTAAATGGTCTTGAACTTCAGGTGACGTTTTAGGCCTATGATTTTATCTGTCTCAGGTTTGCCCATTCCCAGCTATTGAACATGATAGTGCTTGACTTGACTTGGACAGTCAAAGGATCAGATTCAGACCAGGTTTATTTTGCTTCAACCGGCATAAACCCAGGGGCAAGGCCACTGAGGGTATGTCCACATTAGGGTGACCAGACAACAAGTGTGAAAAATTGGGACAGGGGTTGGGGGGGTAATAGGCGCCTATATAAGAAAAAGACCCAAAAATCGGGACTGTCCCTATAAAATCGGGACATCTGGTCACCCTAGTCTACATAGTTCATGGAAGCAAGTCTCCCAGCACGGGTCAACAGACTTGGGGTAGTGGGGCTTGTGCCAGCACTCTAAAAAAACCCTGTGTCAACAGATCTTTGAAGTTGCATCTCAGGTCGGCACTCGGTCCCCTCCCTAGGCTACAGAGCCCAAACTCCAGCCTGATGCGCATCTTCCAAGCACTGTCTACATGACTATTTTTAGTGAACCCCACTACCGTAGTCTGTGGGCCCGGGCTGGGAGGCTCGCTTCCGCGTCAGACATACTGAGAGGTGGAGAATCTGTTGAAGAACAGACTGGTTTAAGAGGCAGAAAGAAGCTCAGGGCAGCTTCAGTCAAGACTATTGAATGGCGGTTGTGAGGGATACGTTTGGTAAGTCTTAATCTAGTTCCTTGTGGGACAGCATCCACATCAGAAAGTCAGCCATCCCAGCTGAACCTCTTCCTGGTCATCTCAACAAAGAGGCCAAGTATAACTGTGCCAGAGAGACTGAACTTAACAACCCGCATAGTGTGTCCCTCCAGAACAGCGGAGAAGCAAACTGACAAGAGGCAGCCCAGCCTTGGCTTGCTTTGTGCTCTTCAAAAGAGAGGGACCACAATCAATCAAAGATGTTTCACAAGCCTTAAAATTCTCTTGAAGTTAAAGAAACAAAATCTTTGTAAGTACAGCAGAGAGAGAGATGGGCTGACAGTGGAGTCAGTCTCCGGATTTGGAACCAGGTCAGAATTCAAGGGGGAGAGAGAGTTTTCATCAGTGAGGCAGATCTCAGTTCTGGGTCTGCCTGTTGCAGCTGCATTGTCCAAGCTAAACTGACGGATCGGCCCTGGAGTGCAGGGCTGCTCAGACCCGAGCTGCCCTCCCAGAGGACAGGCATCCCAGCAGGTTTGCCACGCTGGGAATGGCACAAGTGGAAGCGGCTCGTGGAGTTTGGGAGATTTCTGTCCTCCCTCCCCACCCCTGGTTATAGAATCATAGAATATTAGGGTTGGAAGAGACCTCAGGAGGTCATCTAGTCCAATCCCCTGCTCAAAGCAGGACCAACACCCATTAAAATATCCCAGCCCGGGCTTTGGAAAGCCGGGCCTTAAAAACCTCTAAGAATGGAGATTCCACCACCTCCCTAGGTAACTCATTCCAGTGCTTCACCACTCTCCTAGTGAAATTATTTTTTCCTAATATCCAACCTAGACCTCCCCCACTGCAACTTGAGACCATTGCTCCTTGTTCAGTCATCTGCCACCACTGAGAACAGCCGAGCTCCATCCTCTTTGGAACCCCCCTTTCAGGTAGTTAAAAGCTGCTATCAAATCCCCCCTCACTCTTCTCTTCTGTATACTATTATTCCCAAACATTATTCCGAAGCATCTTCTCTGATCCTGCGGGTGTGCATTGTACGTGTATTAAAGAGAAACAAAGGGAGTGGGGGAAACCAAACCAAACTTTGCGGCCTTGTACGCGTAACAGTTTAGTCTTTGCTCTCAGGGACACAAGCTTTGTAGTAGCTCACATGACAACAGCAATAACATCAGGGATAATTAGACAAAATGATGGCATAAGTTCAACCCTTCCCCCAAACCAACCAGCTCCCTCAACCCACTTGCAAACAATGCATCTTTTGTGGGCTCCAAGTAGCTTCTAAAAACAATCAATTTCTTTCTTCCCTGGCACAGAAAGGAGTTTGGTGCTTGGCTAACTAATGTTGAAATGTCTCGAGGAGCAGGAGGGGGACATCTCTGCCCCTCTTTATGGTGGCCCCTGCCAGATGACCCCGGGAAGATATTCACTCCATCTTGTTAGTACAACTTTAAATGTTCTTCCATTCCAGCCCCACAGCCCACAACAGTGTCTCCTATTGTCCAGCTGATCGTGGTGTATGTGATTCAGACATGGACTCTGGCTGTTCCAAGACCTTGTCAGGTTCTGGATAATTGGTCATGCTTCATCCACCAGATCAAACAAATGCATGACATTTCCCTGCTGCCTCCTGCCTTGGAGTACGACCGGCGGGTGGGGGGCACCGCACTGGATTTGAATGGAAATTATCTAAGTGTGTGGTGCTTTCCCCCCCTTTTTTCCTTTGAAAAATGAGTCTGAAATGGAATCAGATTTACTTTAATGAGGGGGGGACTGGGCAAACTCAAAAAGACTTGGTGGGTGATCTTGATCCCTCACCATAAACAAATTCAAGCCAGTCTGTAGTAGGGCACAGAAAACTTAGAGACAGAAGGAACTCTGTTTATACCCGGCACCTATTCCTGCTTTTTCTTTAACACATGTCTAAGGTTTGGTGTCTACACTCTTCCACACCCCATATAGATGTAATCTGGGAGGCTTGCCAGAGGGTAGGAAGGTGTTAGTTAAGAGGCTTCTGAAGGGCAAAGACAGACAGGTTTCAGGATGAACCAGATTCACTTTGTCCCAGTTCAGGATGCATTTACTCAATGTAAAATGTGAGTCACTTTAAAATTACCAAACCACTAACCGCGGGTTGTTTTGTAGACCTTACAGATTCTTAAAACTTAAGCTCAGGGCAGTATTGTTAAAGCTCTAAATGTTTAGAGTCTGCACATCACATCACTCCATTTATGGCTAAGGAAAAGTAGAAAGTTCATTCACAACTTTGAAACTGCTTTATAACCACACTGAGTTTCCTCAATCTTGGCTTTGGTTTTAAGTCTGGAGGAGAGCCACAAGCAAACTACGTTTGAAGAAGCATTGAAAAGGGATGGATACTTAAAGGTTGGCAAACCAATCTTGAAAAGTGTGCCCTATTTAACATATATATATGCACTGCAGCTCTCTTTAAGTGGGAGCCTAATGTTAAAAATCTAATGTGCATGCTTAATATGCAATTTTCATATATCAAGATCTATTCTTTTCTGAACCAAGGAGTGTCACTGTTCTCCCAGAAGGCCTATGTCATAGAAGATCAGGGTTGGAAGGGACCTCAGGAGGCCATCTAGTCCAACTCCCCCCACAAAGCAGGACCAATCCCCAGACAGATTTTTGCCCCAGATCCCTAAATGGCCCCCTCAAGGATTGAACTCACAACCCTGGGTTTAGCAGGCCAATACTCAAGCCACTGAGCCATCCCTCCCCCCTTCAAATGTCATGTTGCATTTTTCTTGTAGCTCTGTCTAAAATAGTGTGAGTGTATTCCAGTGCTTCTCAACCAGGGGTCCGAGGCCCCCTAGGGGGCCACAAGCAGGTTTCAGGGGGGCCGCCAAGCAGGGCTGGCATTAGACACTCTAGGGCCCAGGGCAGAAAGCCAAAGCCTTGCCACAAGGGACTGCAGCCCGGTACCCTGAGCCCCACCAGCCAGGGCTGAAGCCGAAGCCTGAGCAACTTAGCTTTCTGATGCCCCCTGTGGTGTGGGACGCCAAACAAATGCTCTGCTTGCTACCCCCTAACGCCAGCCCTGGCTTTTATATACAGAAAAAACAGTTGTTGTGGCATGGCTGGGCTGTGGAGTTTTTATCGCATGGTTGAGGGTTGAGAGCCCCATGTGTATTCTTCCCCTCAGTTGAAAATAGCTAAAGGGATTTTGCTTAAACTTTTCAAAATTCATCATCCATGGGAGAGAACAAACAACGTTTCAGGCCAAAAGCTGACTGTTTCAGATAGTTATGAGCTTGCGAAGCCAACGGATTATAAACTATGTTGCAAACTTAAATACCAGGTTAACTATACATGGAGTGATATCAGCCACTCACTACAGCATATTTATTGACCTCAAATTCATAAGAGTCAAGTATCAGGGGGTAGCCGTGTTAGTCTGTATCTACAAAAACAACAAGGAGTCTGGTGGCACCTTAAAGACTAACAAAATTCATAAGTGGTTATCTTGTGCGTTGATATTGAAACAATGTCCTGGTTTTTCCTATTGAATCCCATCCCCATCTCAGCTAAAACACAATATAACTCCGTGGCCTATCTGTGCCCCATCCCAAGGTGGCCGCATGTCAGTGGTGGTCTGAATATTCACAGGTAGAAAATTCATAAAGCACTTTGGAATCTTTTGGGCTGGAAGGGACAATATAAATGTCATACATGTTATTGAAACACAGAATCTGAACTTGAGAACCAGTAGAGGCATCAACAAGAGATGCTAGGGCTATAAAATGAGAAACCTAGACTGGATTCACCTCTCTAATAACATGCTCCTCAGGGAAAGAAATAACCAGACAAATTACTGCACAAGCACAGGCTAGGAGAGAGGAATTCCTGATTTCAAATTCTACCTCAGTCACAAATTTGGTCTGTTGGCTTGGCCAAGTCACTTATTTAGGTGCCTAGCTTTAGGTATGGAACTTTGAAAACGTTGCCATTAGCTTCTCCATGTTTCAACTTCCCTACCTGCAAAATGGAGTGGAGAGAGTGTGCTTATAAAATTTGTGGATGACACCAACCTGGGAGGGGTTGCAAGCACTTTGGAAGACAGGATTAGAATTGCAAACGACTTTGCCGAGTTAGGGAACTGGTCCAAAATCAAGAAGATGAAATTCAGTAAAGACAAGTGCAAAGTACTACACTGAGGAAGGAAAAAATCAAACGCACAGCTACAAAATGGGGAATAGCTGGCGAGGTGTGAGTACTGCTGAAAAGGATCTGGGGGTTACAGTGGATCACAAATTGAATGAGAGTCAACAAGGTCATGCAGCTGTGAAAATGGTTAATATAATTGTTGGGTGTTGTAATGGGGTCCTCTCAGCTCTCGTGAGTGCCCCCATCTCCATGCATGTGCCTGCGCTCTCTCTGTTTGTGGTCTTTGCCCTCCGGCCAAGTCTCACACACACAGTCTGTGTGATAAAATCAAAGCAAACACCTTCCAGGGTACACGTCCAACAGGGGGCCTATTTTAGCGCCCTCTGTAAGGTACTTTGATCTGCAGCCCTATCCTGAAGCTCACTCTTTAATCAGTCCAGCAGGGCCTATCCCAGAACCCTGGCTAAACTGTCTCTCAGCCCCTCTGGGCTCCCTCAAACTATCCCTTCTTTTTAAGCAGTCCTGGCCCTGGTGGGGGGCCACAACATCCAGGGCTCCCTCCCTGGAGACTCTTCGCCTCTCTGGGCCTTTCTGGCTCTAGCTCTTCCGCTGGGCCACTAAAAGAGTTCAGTTCCCTTTCTGGGGTGCATCAAAGTCCAGGCCACTTTCCCAGTGGCTGGTAGCGGGGTCCCAGCCCAGGAACCCTATAGATAGCAACCATCTGCCATGTCCCTTTAAATAAACTGTGTTGCTGCTACAGTTCCCTGTGCCACTTCCCCATGGCTCCCACACATTCTTCACCCTTCCCTCAGGGCCTTGTCCTGGTGGAGTCGTAGCGGCCAGCTTGGAGCACCATCCACTCTCCTCCAGCTCTAGCAAGGAATTGCCCTAACACTGGCCCTGCAGCTCTTCTTATACTAGCCTGCTAGGCCCTGATTGGCTGCTTCCCACACAGCACTCTAGGCAGCTTGGAGGACCTCTCTACTGCCCTTTTCTGGGACAGGGTTTGGCAGGGCCACAAGGCCTCCAGCAGGGGGCCTCAGGGCCGAGTCCACCACGTCACTGGTGGATTAACAGGAGTGTTGTATGTAAGACACGGGAGGTAAATGTCCTGCTCTACTTGGCCCTGGTGAGGCCTCAATTAGAGTACTGTGTCCTCTGAGCACCACACTTAAGGAAAGAAGTGGACAAATTAGAGAGAATCCAGAAGAGAGCAAGAAAAATAATACAATGTTTAGTACACCTGACCGATGAGGAAAGGTTAAAAAGCCAGGGCATGTTTAATCTTGAGAAAAAAAGCCTGAGCGAGGACCTGATAGTCTTAAAATATGTCAAAAGCTGTTATAAATGGGACGGTGGTCAATTGTTCTCCATGTCCACAGAAGATAGGACAAGAAGCAATGGGCCAAGCAAAGGAAATTTAGGTTAGATATTAGGAAAAGCTTTCTAACTATCAGGGTAGTTAAGCTCTGGAATAGGCTTCCAAGGGAGGTTGTGGAATCTCCATCACTGGAGGTTTTTAAGAACAAGTTGGACAAAGACCTGTCTAGGATACTCTAGGTGGACTTGGTCCTGCCTCAGTGAAGGGAGCTGGACTTAATGACTTCTCAAGGTACCTTCCAGCCAGACATTTCTATGATTCTAAGAAAATAAGGACAATAATACTTAATCCTAACTGCCTTGCAAGGAGGCAGAGAGGATATTTGTACAGGGCTTTGAATAGGTTAAGTGCTGAATGTTATTTAAAAAATGTTTATATTTTGAGGTCTATGAAATGCCAGGGCAGCAGACCCTGTATCTCTGCTGAAGGCCAGTATCATTGCCATAAGATTAAGTTGGGGGAGAAAAAACACAAGGAAGCCGTCCAGAAAACTCAGTGTTATCAAAAGGTAAACAGGAATAATCAACGGAGGGAAATTAGAAAAACTGTCCTACCCACAAAGTTAATGGTAGGATCAATCCCAAAGAATGCCGGCCTGGTTCCTAGAAGCCTGGAGCTAATCCTGACAAAAGGGAGGTTGATATTGAGGGCTGTGGTGGTGCTTTTGAAGCCAGTGCTACATTTAGGAGACTGCTCAGCCCAACAGATGCAGTCCCTAGATGCATTCTACCTACAATGGTCAGCGGCAGCCAGATTGCCTCGGGGGGAGGGGGGGCACTGGCAAATTGCATTATGGGACACAAACCACTGCACCCTTTTCAGAAGCTGCAGCCTGCATTCCCCATAACACTAGTGCCTGGTGGGTGGGATTCTGTGCATTTGCCAACTTTACCCATTGGAAATTCGTATTCTGGTGGGGTGGTTTGCCGGGGTGATTTGGGGATCAGCCTTGTGTCACATCCTGTGCTCCCGGCTGGTTGAAGTATTTGGGCTAGTGGGTTCTTTAATGTTTTGCATTGGTTTTAGGGTACATCTACACTGCGGGTGGGAGGTGTCATTCCCAACTCGGGTAGTTGTAAACGTGCCAACTCAGCTTGCACTAGTGTAGTCAAAATGGCTGTGTGGCCATGGCAGTATGGGATGGACTAGCTAATCTTGTCCAAGATCTTAGGTACGTACTTGGGTTCCTAGCCCAAACTGCCACCCATCCCAGCATGGACACACTGCTACTTGTAGTGCACTAGCTGGATCAAAGCTATTGAGTTTATGCCTACTGTGCTGGGAATCACAACTCCCAGGTGCAATGTAAACATTCCCCTTACAGGATGACACTTAGATGCGCTGAGAATGGAGCCTTCTAGATGTATGACTCACCGTTATCTCATTAAACAATCAAAACGTTAAGTCTACCAGCTGCATGCAAATAGGAGTCAAGTATCAGGGGGTAGCCATGTTAGTCTGTATCTACAAAAACAACAAGGAGTCTGATGGCACCTTAAAGACTAACAGATTTATTTGGGCATAAGCTTTCATGGGTAAAAACCTCACTTCTTCGGATGCATAGAGTGAAAGTTACAGATGCAGGCATTATATACTGACACACGGAGAGCAGGGAGTTACTTCGCAAGTGGATAAACACATAAACACCACCCTATACCGGAAACCTACTGACTGCTATACGTACCTACATGCCTCCAGCTTCCATCCAAGACACATCACACGATCCATTGTCCACAGCCAAGCCCTAAGATACAACCGAATTTGCTCCAACCCCTCAGACAGAGACAAACACCTACAAGATCTTTATCAAGCATTCGTAAAACTACAATACCCACCTGGGGAAGTGAGGAAACAGATTGACAGAGCAAGACGGGTACCCAGAAATCACCTATTACAGGACAGGCCCAACAAGGACAATAACAGAACACCACTGGCCATCACATACAGTCCCCAGCTAAAACCTCTCCAGCGCATTATCCACAATCTACAGCCTATCCTGGAAAATGATCCTTCACTCTCACAGACCTAGGGAGGCAGGCCAGTCCTCGCTTACAGACAACCCCCCAACCTGAAGCAAATACTCACCAGCAACTACACACCACACCACAGAAACACCAACCCAGGAACCAATCCCTGTAGCAAACCTCGTTGCCTACTCTGTCCCCATATCTACTCTGGCAACAGCATCAGAGGACCCAACCACATCAGCCACACCATCAAGGGCTCATTCACCTGCACATCCACTAATGTTATATATGCCATCATGTGCCAGCAATGCCCCTCTGCCATGTACATTGGCCAAACCGGACAGTCCCTCCGCAAAAGAATAAATGGACACAAATCGGACATCAGGAATGGTAACATACATAAGCCAGTAAGTGAACACTTCAATCTCCCTAGTCATTCTATTACAGATTTGAAAATCACTATAATTGAACAAAAAAACTTCAGAAACAGACTTCAAAGAGAAACAGCAGAACTAAAATTCATTTGCAAATTTAACACCATTAATCTGGGCTTGAATAGGGACTGGGAGTGGCTGGCTCATTACAGAAGCAGCTTTTCCTCTCCTGGAATTGACACCTCCTCATCTATTATTGGGAATGGACTACATCCACCCTAATTGAATTGGCCCTGTCAACACCGGTTCTCCACTTGCAAAGTAACTCCCTGCTCTCCATGTGTCAGTATATAATGCCTGCATCTGTAACTTTCACTCTATGCATCCGAAGAAGTGAGGTTTTTATCCACGAAAGCTTATGCCCAAATAAATCTGTTAGTCTTTAAGATGCCACCAGACTCCTTGTTGTTTTTGCAAATAGGAGTGGAGAGGAAGAAGTGGGAGGTGATCACTGGCTTGACTCACTTCTGATGTCACAGTACTTGTGGGGGGAGGGAGGGAGGAAGATAGAGACGGGAAGATGTTGATTGGTGGACTTACTTATGTCACAATTCTGACCCTTTCGTTCCATAGATAATTCTCCAGGAACCATTTGCCAAACTTTTCAAAGCTGCGCCTTCAGGGGAATGAAACCCCGCTGCGTCTTCCTCCAAGCCCACCATGTGTTGCTAAAGGCTTCCCAAATATTCCCCACACCCCTGTATTCAAAACCCTTAGCGAATCCTTCATACTCACTAGTATCCAGCCCACACTTCAGGAAATACCAGTCGAACTGGGCTTCATTAGGCACTGATTTAAGAATGGTTCCATCATATTCCAGCAGGAGGCAGAGGCACGTGGACACAAACCAGTATATTAGTTACCCCGTGTGAGGCGGTGTGTCAGGTCATTGCCCAAGTGTGGGCTCTTGGGGTTAATAGGGGAACCCAGGCCCGCCCACTCCACTGGGTTCCAGCCCAGGGCCCTCGGGCTAGATAAGCAGGATCAAGATTCCTCAACTTTGACAGTGCCCTAAGCTCCTTCTGACCTTCCCCTGGGCCTCTGCAGGCCCTCCAGCCTGTCGGTCAGTTCAGGGCTGTTGTCTCTGGGCGGCTTTTGGTAGTTTGCTGGCAGGAGCTCCTTTCTCCAAGATGCTCACTCCTCTGGTAGCTGCCCTGCCCCTCTGCTTCCCAGCCCTTTTACCTTCCCAGCTGCTGCGAGGCTCCCAATCAGCAGTGGCCGGCTGTGCCTGTATTAACCTTTGGTTGCTGGGCTAGCGTGGGGTACACACGCTCCATGATGTGCGTGAAGCTGTCCTGAAGAGCTTACAGTACCAATAGACACGACACACAATGAAAGCCTTTTACCTCTGTCGTCACCCTTTGTTTTTATTTCCCTCCTCACACCCTGCCCTAACGGGACATGGGACTCTAATGTCATCTTCAAGTTACAATTTCAAATGGATGAACTTCCACGTGATTTGCCATGCGGCAACATACCTTCACCCATCCTCCGTTGTAAGCCGGTGGTCAAGATTTGAAACACTAGACATTTTATCTGGTGCAATTTCTAAATCCATAATTAGATCCTTAAATAAAAGTAGCTCAGATTGACTCTTTAATAAAGAGTCTTTATCCACATGTATAAATATTTTCCTCAAAGCCCTAACTTGTATTTTACCCTGGCACCACTGAAGGCTAGATATTTCAGAGGAGTGGTGAAGATGTCTAACATGTACTAGGTGGGGACAGTTCCTCACATCCCCGAGACAAAAGGGATTTAGCTAAAGGTGTCAGAAAATATTAGCAAAAGGTACAAGCAGGAAGAGACTGAGCAACCTTGATTATACCCAGCCTGGGGTCCGACTACTCTAACAACCGAGCATTGAACATACAAATGAGCTTCCTTTGGAAGCCACAGCAGACAACCTCAGTTCCATAACCATATGTGGCCATCGCCATAAAGTTCATGATAGTTGGTGTAGTTGATAAAAGCGTCCCAGGAACATTCACTAGCTGTTGCCAGCAGATACCATCACAGGAGGCAGCCCCTCTATGACGTCATAGTAGCCAGAGCCTTTAATTGCATGAGCCTGGCACAGATCACCTCATAAGCTCACCAACCATCAGAGCAGACAGGTTGGCTTGGCTCAACCAAGAAATGAAATCTCTCCTCCTGGGCCCTTGAAACCAGCAAGCTGAAGCAGAGATGGCGAGATGCCCAGGCCAGCACCGCCGCAGACCCCGACGTCGGAGGCGTTCCATTCGAAGGAGAAGGCGGACCAGGGGGAGGTGCAGCTGTAGAAATCCACCAATGAAAAGGAGGAGAGGTAAACATAAACCAGTTTCATACTTAATTCTTTCCTTGTAGCTACTTAATATGAAATAGAGGGTATGAAGGGGTGGTAAAGGGAATTATATGCTAAGAAACTAGCATTGGGCACAGTAGATTAGAGGGTAATTTGTCCATTTGCAGGTTTCTATCTGGGTTTAATTCCTTGTGCACTAGTTAGTAATGTCTTTATTTTCACACAAAACTTGTATTGCTCATGGTTACAAATTCTTTGCCTGGTGGGATTTGCAGAGAGTGAAGTGTTCTCTCTCTTTATGACAGGGTACGTGCGTGTTATGACCACCTACTACTATAGGAGATGATCTGTGACACCTGTCCGTGGGCCTGTCTTGAAACGTGCATCTCATCAATAGTCCATCAGCCATCTGCTTCTTGAGCCTGAATACCAACAACGCCCATTACATAAGACACCAAAAGAAACGAGCAAGCAAATGGGTGACTCTGCAAGACCCAGGAGCCCTTCTGCCACAGGAGACATGCCGCCAACCTGCCAGTAAAGTTGTAAAATGCAGCTCTTGCGTGGTGTGTCATAACATCCTTGTAATAGTGTGGGCCATCCCGGCATGCCCCCTGGTGGCAAGGTGTCAGCCCCAACTAGACATCGACACGTTTGCTTTCACAGATTGAGGCAATGAGACACCAAAACAAATGAATCCAAATAAGTATGAAAAGCTTCATGGAAGGAGCGCTTGGACTAACAGTTCAAAGGCCCTCACCTCAGTTCAGCATTCCCCAATTTAGAGTCCAAAAAGTCTCTGTGTCTGGCCACACTAATCTTCACGCGCCAGAGAGAGATGACCACCCCTTATAACTCCCCTGTTCCGCTTCCTGTTCCCTTTTAAATAAGCCAGCCCACTGGAAGGGGAGGGAGCCTTCTTAATTACACCCAGGCTGTTTTGGTTGTGAGTTCTTGGTTGTCTCTTAAAGAGGTAGTACACTCCTCACAATCCTATCGACGTTTTCAACATAAGAACGGCCACACTGGGTCAGACCAAAGGTCCATCTAGCCCAGTATTCTGTCTTCCAACAGTGGCCAAAGCCAGGAGCCCCAGAGGGAATGAACAGAATAGGTAATCATCAAGTGATCCAATCCCTCTCGCCCATTCCCAGCTTCTGGCAAAGAGAGGCTTGGGACACCATCCCTGCCCATCCTGGCTAATAGCCATTGGACCTATCCTTCATGAATTTATCTAGTTCTTTTTTGAACCCTGTTAGCGTCTTGGCCTTCACAACATCCTCTGGCAAGGAGTTCCACAGGTTGACTACGCATTGTGTGAAGAAATACTTCCTTTTGTTTGTTTTAAACCTGCTGCCTATTCATTTCATTGGGTGTGTGTGTATGTGCACACAGAACCTCTATACAAAACCACCACGGGACACCTGCTCAGAATGCTGCCCACTCGCTCTGCACAAAGTCCCAGCCAGGTAGACACACTGAGAAGTGACGAAGTAAATGAGAAACTGTTTTCTCGCTACAGAAATGGACATCACTGTCCTGGATTTAGCTCAGGTTACTGTTTTTCGGGAATAATTTTTAAAAATCACTGTCAAAGGCCCCTTCCTGAATGGGAACAGTAAAATACCAGAAGGTTTCAAATGCGTGAAAAAAAATTACACACATGAACTAAGCACTTTAAAAGAATTAGTCCTAACTGAATTCAAAGGGGATCTTCCCCTAGCCTCACTATTTGAACTAAGCCTCAGAATTGTACTGCCATCTTTCACTGAAGTGTAAAAATCCAACCGCTTTATTAAAGGGTCCAAGGGACATTTCACTATAGTCCTGGGATTTCTGGCTAAACTAAAAAAATGGGGATATATTTATCCCTGATGTGATTTCATTGGCTTAGTTGGGATAACACGAGAGATGGACTTGGTTTATGAGGTATCTTCTACCAGCGGCCTATTTCATTAAAAAATAACAACACATAGGTAAATGTAATGCCATGGACTCTAGGTGTCTAATTCTGAGCTCACACCAATTGTGACTGGGTGTGTACTGGACCGTCATTGTTGGCAATGAAGTGACGTGAGGTTTACAAGAATGTAAGTGAGAGAAGACTCTGTTAATGCTGATAAATTTCCACTATTAGCAGTTTAATAACTGTGGAAGAAGTGAGGAGATCTTTTGAACTTATTTTATGAAGTTTTCTAGAACAGGGTAAGATCATGTGCATTGCAGTCTTTAGCCACTGCCTGGAACTGTCTTTCTCGTGTTCTTTCTTCACATTCAGTCTTTCAGACTTGTTCTATCTAATCCAGAGGAAGAAAATTCTGTCTCTGAAGTCGACTGCTCACTGAAGCTGGTTTTCTACTTCAACAAACTCCACCTTTGGGTGCTTGTTCAGCAACTTCCACCAAGTCAGCGGTTTGACTGTGGAATCTGATAGGCCCTCTGGATTCATAGATTGTAAAGCCACAGGGAACCATTGTGACCATCAATCTTAAAAGTTTGGCCTGATTCATTCATCCACACCCCTGGAATAGATGGTTGGACTGACTGTTGGCAGATTAGTAGAACATTTTCGAGTGTAAGGGAGGGGTGTTGTGTTAAACCCAGGTGTCTTGGTCAAATTCCAAATTTCTGTTACAGGACCTAGGGCTATCTCTTAGATTGTCCATAGCTCAATATGGAAGTTGAAGCTAAACAAATTCAGATGGGAAATAAGGTATACATTGAGAATGGTAAGAATTTGAACAATTTACCCAGGGTCATGGTGGGTTCTCCATCACTGATCATTTTTAGATCAAGATTGACTGCTTGTCTAAAAGGTCTGCTCTATTAATTATTTTGGGGAAGTTCTATGATCAGACTAGATAATCACAATGGTCCCTTTTGGACATCAAATCTATGAATCTATGTATATTTTAGACATGATTATGAGAAAACAAATCGACCCTCATGCTGACAGGGCCAAAAGAGCTAACAACATGGTTTTTCCAATTGTGGCTTTCACATATTGAAGAAGAAAAGCACCTGTGTGTAAAACATTATGAAAATGTACCTGATGGATCACAAAATCCTTTAATACCAGTAGAACATGTGTTCCTTACAATCAAACACTATGGTCTTAATGACAGAACTAATGAAAAAAATATATCTGTAACAATTGTAGTACGTATTTGATCTATTATTAGTAAAATAGCTATTCAGTGAGTGATGATTATGTTGTCAACACCAGACAAAAATAAAGTCCGTTGCCTCTGTTTATCTTCATTACTTGGTATCTATGATGTGATATAGTCCTTTGTCACCGTAAGTTTGATTGTCTCCTACCAACTATATGAAATTAAATCCCGATTTAAAAATGGTTGAGTTAACTTTCTGTGTGTTTAGTTTTTAAAGGGCCAGATTGTGCTACCTTTCATAGGTGCCTCATTTCACAAAATGTCATCACAGAAATCAATGTTAGGGCTGGCTGGAAAACAACAAATCCAAAAATGTCAAGGTTTCAAAATTTCATTCCAATGCAGAGTGACAACAAGAGTCTTGACTTTTTTGGTGAAAAGACAGATGCATGAGATTCCAGAATAGCTAATACCCCAGTGGTCATGACACTCACCTAGAATGTGGAAGACCCAGGTTCAAGTCGTTGCTTTAGAGCAGAACTTGAACCCGAGTTTCCCATGTGAGTGCCCTCGTCTTTGGGCTATTGGCTATTCTGGGGTTTGCCTCTCTCTCAATATTCCTGATGAAATTTTTTCCCCACTCAGCTCTAATCAATATGGTTGTGTGCGGAGTAAGTCACTACCCTGCATGACCCAAATGGACTGATGAGTTGAGAGGGGCTGCTTTTGGGAGACAAGGTTTTCAATCTGACAGAAGGAAGGAAGCACAGAAGATTGGACACAAAAGCCAGATCCAGCCTCAAACTGCATTCTGGAGAGATCTGGATAGCTTCAGATCATTAGTCAGATCTTTTTCAATGGGTTCTGCTCAGCATCCAAACCTTTCGGTGGTGTCACATCCTGACTTGAAATGACACCCCCATGGAAGCTTCTATTGGGAGGAAATCAGAAAATAGCTCCTAAGTTCACTAAGGCCTCTGAAGACCATCATTAGTATGACCTGGTATGGTCACTTTAATTTCCTTGTAGGCCCTGTGGAAATCATGGCCTCTTCAGGTCACATTGTGCAGCAAGAACTTGTGGGTCCTGTGGCCAGTTTCATCTTCCCATGAGATGTAATGACAATTCTTTGGATAATTATGGACAGGGTCGGCTCTAACTTTTTTGCCGCCCCAAGCAAAAAAAAAAAGAGCGCCGCCCCCCTGTAACACCCCCCCTCCCAGCGCTGCGCCGCCCCGCTGTAACACTCCCCCCAAGCGCTGCTGAACCCTCCCCACCGAGTGCTGCGCCGCCGAACCCCCCCGCCGAGTGCCGTGCTGCCGCACCCCCTCCACCGAGTGCCGTGCCACCGAAACTCCCCCGCCGAGCGCCACTGAAACCCCCCCGCCGAGCGCCGCGCTGCCGAACCCCTCCCCCCTCACCGAGCACCACCCGGCTGAAACAAAAACAACAACAAAAAAACCCCGAGCGCCCCCGCAACTGCAAGATTGGCTACCCCCTTACAAGGTGCTGCCCCAAGCACATGCTTGGTTGGCTAGTGCCCGGAGCCGGCCCTGATTATGGTCACAATGTGCACATGGCACGTGAGCCTTAAAAGTAAAGAGACAAGTGCACTGAACTTTTGGGAGTTTGCTCTTTATTTATTTATTTTTGTTGGGGGTGAGGGCGGTACGGGATTTTACTGAAGTTTAATTGTGGCACCGCACACAACATGCTTTGATGAGAAGTCACTTAACTGAAATGAGTTAGAAACCTCCATCTCCTCGTTTTCACTCCTCGACACTCATCCCTGTGGTCAGTCATGCTACTTCCCCTTTCTTTCGTGATTACTTTTCCTTTCATTTTCCCACCAAAGAAGAGCTGAATAGGAGGAAAGGACCAGTAGAGGATGGCGCTGCATGTATGGGCCTATGAGCGTTGTGCTTTCCTATGGGCTGGAGATACCAGAGATCTTAGTTTCCATGTGTTTTAATTCCTCCTCTCTCATGTTATTACGCAGGTGAAGGCCAATTGCAAAGCAGTTTCCATAGCAATGGGAAAGCCAGTGGCTGGATATGGTTATTTCCATATACAGCCAAAGCTGACCATTATGAGGTATGGATCACAAACACAAGCTAAGCCTTGTATGTCATAATTGTTGGCCTCTTGAGATACAGGCCAGATCTCCTTCAACTCTCCACCTGAAGCAGGCCAATAGCATCAACCAAGACAGGCACCTGGCTCCATCCAGAGGCAGCGATCCAGCTGCTGCAGAGATCTTGAAAAGAGACGATGGTGAGATACAGGCGTTACCACAGGCATCGCAGCAGGAGAAGCGCCCGTTTTAGAGGACATGTCAGGGACAGGAAGCAAGGAGCAAGGAGAGACAGGAGGAGGAGAGGGAGAAAAGGAGGTACCACCTTATACAGGATTTAATATTATGACTGGCTACTGTGTGTATGTGCATCCTCTGCTGGAAGGAATCAGAACTTTTGAACTGAGTGTCATAGGCCCCGTACTGCTAATAGTTGCGTCAGACTCTCTTCTAGGTTGAGCAATAAGGGTCTGTACTTTTAGCCAAGTAGGCGCTGAGATTCTATTCCTGCTGCCACTATGACATGTGCAGTGACCATGGTCTGCAACACTGTGATGACCACAAAGTCGTAGGTGGCCACAGGTTTGTTACAAGGTTTAATCTTTTATTGTAGCTGTCCAGGATAAGCTGGGGAGCCTGTGAAAAAAATTCAGCACCACAGAATCCCAGCTCCCAGCTGCCCGTTGTAATAGGCAGTCTGGATAGAGAATGGTGCCATCTGGACAATCTGGAGACACTTCTGTTTACTCACAGAACTTGGGCGCTGGCAACGGAGATGTTCTGATTGCCTTTGCTAGCCACTGAGTCTCCATGTCCCACCAAATCCTTAGTCTCCCAGGGGCACTTTCAGCAAAGGGGCCATTTCATGACCGCTGGGCTTGAGGCCTGTAGGGTGTGACCACCGGCCCACCACATAATTAAAATACTCAGATGGTCCAATTCATTTTTGCCCTTGCCAGCCTGGGCAGCATTTGGACAATGTTAGCGCTGAGTGGACTTTACCAAGCTCTCCTTTCTATGTTCTTATCTGCAGGTCAAAACCACTACCACTATCGGAGACGTGTGACGTATTAAACCATCAGCTGCATCCTGTCCTAGATACCGTAATATAGCAACAAGCTGCCACTGCAATGACCTTAGAATCTCCACCTCCAGCCTGTGAAACAATCCCATAGGAGCCATTCTGATTTCTGGGAGCAGAAGGAAGAAGAGCCGCTGGCCATAAGGGCTGCCTTGTAGTAAACTTGGTTGAATGAATTGTATGCTGTGATTTTACTTTGTATCACATCCTCTCCCAGGGATCTTTACCCTAGATGCACAGGCAACTTTTCTAGCTTTTTCCAGGTTTAGGATGATTCATTAGAGAGTCTCATAGAATCAGAGAATCATAGGACTGGAAGGGACCTCAAGAGGTCATCTAGTCCAGTCCCCTGCACTCATGGCAGGACTAAGTATTATCTAGACCGTCCCTGACAGGTGTTTGTCCAACCTGCTCTTAAAAATCCCCAATGATGGAGATTCCACAACCTCCCTAGGCAATTTATTCCAGTGCTTAACCACCCTGACAGTTAGGAAGTTTTTCCTAATGTCCAACCTAAACCTCCCTTGCTGCCAGGGCCGGCTCCAGCGGAAAAAAAATAAAATAAAAGCCGCGATCGGCGGCACTTCAGCAGCAGCTCTACCGCCGCCGCTTCGTTCTTCGGCAGCAATTTGGCAGCAGGTCCTTCCCTTCAAGAGGGTCTGAGGGAACTGCTGCCGAATTGCCGCCGAAGAGCCGGATGTGCCGCCCCTTTCCGTTGGCTGCCCCAAGCACTTGCTTGCTGCGCTGGTGCCTGGAGCCGGCCCTGTTTGCTGCAATTTAAACCCATTGCTTCTTGTCCTATCCTCAGAGGTAAGAAAAAAAATTTTTCTTCCTCGTCCTTGTAGCAAGCTTTTACATACTTTAAAACTGCTATCATGTCCCTTCTCAGTCTTCTCTTTTCCAGACTAAACAAACCTAATTTTTTCAATCTTCCCTCATAGGTCATGTTGTATAGACCTTTAATCATTTTTGTTGCTCTTCTCTGGACTCTCTCCAATCTGTCCACATCCTTCCTGAAATGTGGCACCCAGCACTGGACACAATACTCCAGCTGAGGCCTAATCAGCGTGGCATAGAGCGGAAGAATGACTTCTCGTGTCCTGCTTACAACACTCCTGCTAATACAGCCCAGAATGATCTTCAGCTGTGTGTCTCGAACGCACATATGTTCTGCACTGCTATTGTGGAGGCTGCTTAAGAAGTGTAGGACATGAGGAAAGACCTGCCTGCAGAAAGGATAGAACATTTTGACCATTTGTGTGGTAGAATTGTAATAATCTCTCGCAATTTAGTAATACTTTGCACTTGAAAGTGCCTTACAAACATTAATGAATTAAGCCTGATTTGGTACCATTTTACACTTGATTTGCACAGGTGAAAATGATTATACAAGGTGCAAGGCAGCAGTGAAGAAACAGGTCTCTAATGTTGCTAATGTTGCCACTAAACTGGGAGGAGTGGTAGATATGCTGGAGGGTAGGGATAGGCTACAGAGGGACCTAGACAAATTACAGGATTGGGCCAAAAGAAATCTGATGAGGTTCAACAAGGACAAGTGCAGAGTCCTGCATTTAGGACGGACGATTCCCATGCACTGCTACAGACTAGGGAACGAGTGGCTAGATTCATAGATTCATAGATTCTAGGACTGGAAGGGACCTCGAGAAGTCATCGAGTCCAGTCCCCTGCCCGCATGGCAGGACCAAATACTGTCTAGACCATCCCTGATAGACATTTATCTAACCTACTCTTAAATATCTCCAGAGATGGAGATTCCACAACCTCCCTAGGCAATTTATTCCAGTGTTTAACCACCCTGCAGCAGTTCTGCAGAAAAGGACCTAGGGGTTACAGTGGAGGAGAAGCTGGATATGAGTCAAGAGTGTGCCCTTGTTGCCAAGAAGGCTAACGACATTTTGGGCTGTATAAGTAGGAGTATCGCCAGCAGATCGAGGGACGTGATCATTCCCTACCCTCCAGCGTATCTACCACTTCTCCCAGTTTAGTGTCATCTGCAAACTTGCTGAGAGTGCAAACCACGCCATCCTCTAGATCATTAATGAAAATATTGAACAAAACTGGCCCTAGGACCGACCCATGGGGCACTCCGCTTGATACTGGCTGCCAACTAGACATGGAGCCATTGATCACTACCCGTTGAAGTCAAGGAATAACACGTCCACTGCTTTCCCCTCATCCACAGAGCCAGTTATCTCATCATAGAAGGCAATTAGGTTAGTCAGGCACGATTTCCCCTTGGTGAATCCATGCTGACTGTTCCTGATCACTTTCCTCTCCTCTAAGTGCTTCATAATTGATTCCTTGAGGACCTGCTCCGTGATTTTTCCAGGGACTGAGGTGAGGCTGACTGGCCTGTAGTTCCCCGGATCCTCCTTCTTCCCTTTTTTAAAGATGGGAACAGGCTTAAGCTACTGTTTGGTATTCCTGAACTACTGGCTAGGGTTGCTCTACACGTTTCGACAGCTGTTGGGCCAGATCCTGTGCTGTAAAACAACACAGTTCCATGGACTCCAATAGGACTAGCTGTTGATTTACACCGGATGAGGATCTGAGCAGATGTGTTCCACTCCAGAGATGGCTGCATTAAGTGTGAACCATGTATCCCTTCCCTGCTTCACAAGGATTTGTGAGGCTTTCTTAGAACAAGGGAGCCCTTTGAGGTGAAAGTCACACTATATAAGAGCAAAGGTAATTATTTTCTGTGCGATTTCTTTCCCCCCTTGACTCAGGGTGAAATGCACGGCCTTTCACTGACTTCATTCTCTAGCTAGTTCATTGTCCTCTGAATATTTCTCCAGGTCTTCCCGTTTACCCTATTTCTAGAATCAGCTTTCGGAAATGTTTCTAAGTTCCCTCTTAGATCACCCCCCATGCTGAATGAATATTAATCATTTTAAAGAATATAGACCTGGACACGATCAATGTTTGAACTGAAATGGGGTTAGGGGGTGGGGGAGATTTTCCCTGCTACCATGGAGTTCATTCTTTTCTCTAGATCCTGATGCACAAGTGCAGCTAGGGGAAACTTTTCTACCTGGCTCATAAAAATAATTTGGAAGAGCACGTTATTTTGAGTTCCCGCTTGGCTCCAGATTGCACGCATTTCCAACAGCAAAAATCCCCAGCCAGTAAAGGCTCGGCTGCAAGGGATAAATACTGTGTATTGGTTACACTTGGCTGCAATAAAACGCTTTAATTTGTCATTTCTGGAGCGCTCGAGACCTGGATAAAGGAAATTACAATACTGTAGCCTTAGAGTGAGAAACACATGGTTTAAAATGCATCAGGTCAACCTTCAAAATCAGAGGGAGGGAGCCACAGTCTAGCAGAGTTCCTCTCAAACCTGGGAAAAGCCACTGAGAATGAGAGCTCAGTTTCTGGAAAGAAAATTTTCAGTGCCAAGGATGCATGGGGTTTATTAGAGGAGCAACCTCACACAAGCCCAGAAAGGCAGAGAGCCAGCATGATGGAGCACTCTGGCTAGCTAGCCAACTTAGCTAATGTACTGGAGAAGGTGCGGCTGCATTTTTAATAAAGGACACCCACAAACAAGGTCCCCTCTGTCTCTGATAAAGCCACAGCCCCATGGGCATGTGTGAGCTGAAAAGGAAAGGGTCAGAGACTGAATCACAACCGACGGAGGTAATTCTTCCGGGCAGACAAACTTCTTTTAAATCAGCCTTGCTGGAAAAGTTCCTCCTTTGTTCCTGAAAACTAGCCTGAGCATACAGGTAGCAAAGCCTGGCCCCGTTATGTGGTTTGTCGAGCAGAGGAGGGGATCCCTACAGTGTCACTGAGATCAAATTGTGGCCATGGAATTCCAGTTGTATATATTTTCCCACCCCTCACATTTTTAGAAAGTTCCTGCCATTTTGTGCAACCCAAACTCCAAAGCGTTACCTTTCACCAATCTCATTAGAAGCCCCCCCGAATACATTCTCTCTAGCCGGGGTGATATAGCAGCAACCAGAGAGGGAGGGATTCCATCAAAGGCCGGCCCCAAAGAGTTTACAATCTGCATGGACAAGCCATAAAAAGGGTGGGAGGGAAAACTGAGGCATGAAGCAGTGGAATAACTTGTCCCAAGTCACACAGTGAGTCACGGCCAAGACAGGACTAGGATCTACGTCCCAGTCCTATGGCCTTTCTTTTCACTGCATCATGCTGAATATAACAGGAGACTGCTGGATTATCCACGCGGTACAATACCGTTAGCATAACCTGGCATCTCTCTCTTCAGTTTCCCCTATAAAACTCCAATCCTATTCTTGCTCCTGCCTTTTCATTTGGTTTATAAGCATATCCAAAATACCTCAGTATATTCTGTACCAAATCATGCAGCACCTGAAGGCCTATAGCGAAATCTACCCCCCGTGGTCTGATTGCCAAACAGAGTCATTTCTCCTCTTCACTTCTTTCTGATTTCACCATTCCGCCTGCATCCTGACTCAGAAAAGCGTGGGTGTGAGTCTTTTTCAGAGATGAAGCCATCCCAAATAAGAGCCATTTTGCTTGGAAAAGGCCAAATCCTGCAGTTCTGATGCAGGATGTGACCCTAAGGATCAGCGCGAGTGTTATTTTCCTCTGTCTTTTGCTACGACTTACCTTTTGTTAACTATATCCAGAGAGAGAAGCAGAAAGAGAGCCTGCGAATGGCCAGTGACGTGGCGTAGTATGGTGTGGAAATCTCATTGGTGTCAGTTGGGAATGGCAGCATAGTGGCAAAGGCCATGATCAGTTTTAATTTTACTGTAGCTAGCTACAGAGGGTACTGCACCCAGGGCCGCCCCGGGGGGGTGGGCAAGTGGGGCAATTTGCCCCAGGTCCCAGGCCCCACAGGGGCCCCCATGAGAATCTAGTATTCTATAGTATTGCAACTTTTTTTTATGGAAGGGGCCCCCAAAATTGCTTTGCCCCAGGCCCCCAGAATCCTCTGGGCGGCCCTGACTGCACCTTCTCGAGGCACCTCTGAACAGCTGAGAAACCAGCCAATGAGATTGGGCCACAGCCATCTTCCCAGATCCTCATAGTCACTCACCCATTTACGGATCACCAGCCCCTGCACAAGCGAGCCTGCAAAAGTCAGCAAGTAAAGCACAGTTTTAGAACTAGAGATAATGTGAGAAGAAAGAGCCTATTAGGTCTGACAAAATCTCAAGCTATCTAGCTGTTTATTTGTCTACTTATATGGTCCTCCTCCCAGTTTGCTTTTGCAAAGCATGCCCAGTTTTGGGGTTTGTTTTCGGATTCACAGCCTGTGGGAATGCGGAATATTTTTAACATCCCAAGTTCCCCCTGTTGTATGCTGACACTCAAACTTAAATAATCATTTCCTTCTGCCCCTTTAAATAATTTTTGCCTTCTTCTAAGAGTTCAGGGCGGAATAAAGAATAAATGCACAAAACCTCATTATTAACACAGAAAAATACATATAGGAACATGTAGTAAAGCCAGGCTTATGATAGCAAAAGTACGTGTATGTGAAACAGGCCTCATAGAAGTGCAAGATAAAAAGTGATATGTAGCAGAGGTGGTGAGGCATTTTCCAGCTAAACCCTTTTTCTTGGGAAATGTTGATTTGTTGAAACAGTATTTTTTTTGCTAGGAAGAGTCAGCTCTGAGAAATCTCCTGCCTGGAAATTTTTTTTTTCGGGAAAAAAAAGTTTCAAAACTGTCCAAATGTCCGATTTTGACCTTTTTTAAAATGAAGTTTCATTTTTTGATTCAAAATGACTCTTTGTTTTGACATTTTAGTTAATTTATGCAAGAAACATTTTAAAAAAATACAAAGTAGGAACAGAAAAAAATGAAACATTTTGGCTGACTTGATCCAATTTTTTTTTCAGATGATTATTTTGCAATTTTTTGGGTTTAGTTTTGAGATTTTAATTTTTCGTCCCATTTCGGAATAGGAAAACAATGTCAAAATCTCAAAAACTCCCTCAGGAGAGAAAAAAATATATCCCACCCAGCTCCAATGCGTAGCACTAAATCAGAATTCTTAGCCACACCTGCCCTGCTCAGGGGCAAATACAACTGCTACTGGCTGGGCACACCCCAACTCCAGGAGTCCCAGGGCCCCCCAACTTCCAGGGAAATAATGGAAAGGTTCCAGTTTTCCTAAGGAATCCCGTCTCCTGGGCTGGAGGGAAAACAGAGGAGAAAAGAAGAGGGTGAGGGGAACCCACAGGACTGTTTTTCCAGGATATTAAGGATGAGTATATGTGAAATACAGCAAAAAGCTTATTTTTAAAGGACAGCAGCGATCTGCTGTATTTCATTCATGGTGCCAAACCACACCTTGGGATCAATGTGTGAGTTTTCGTGGGACGCCTGCTGAAATGCCAAACAAAGAGTAATCTGCATTGACTTGAAACAGGCCACAGGACATTAGACACTGGAAAAAGGACATCCTTTAACATAAGGGGATAGGTGGGTCTCCCAAGGTAGGGGAGAGGGTGGGAAAATCTTCCTACCTTTGTAGTCTTCTGGGGGGTAACCCGAGGTGCCTTTGGCCCCATCTCCCCTGTGCTCTTCAGGGGAGGCAGCTTTTCACTCCCCCATCTTCTTTCTTCAGGGGAGTGGCCAAAGATGGGGGCCACTTCCCTCTAAAGCTGTCAGGAAGTTGGCTCTGCACTCCACCAAGCGAGGTTGTCTCTAGCCTAGTGCTTTGGGTTGCTGGCTCCCTTCTGGGAATCCAAATGGTCTTGGGCATGACCTTTAATAGGTGTGGCCACAGGAAGCGCCACCTCCCAAGTGGGTGGGGTTTTTAGGTCTCTCCTTGGTCAGATTTTTTCCCCATGGAAAGACATATTTGGACAGTTATTATTGGCCTTGTGAGGCTGGCTATCTCTAGGGGTGCTGGTAAGAGGGCTTTGTGGCCATTTTAGTCTAGTCCAGCCAGGGTCTTATCCCATCCTCATCACTTTCCAGTCACAGTGACTAATGCCGCCCACCACAATCTGTGCCTGTGTCTCAGGGTCAAAATGCAACCTTAAATGCACGGAAAAATTCAGCCTCCCCTGCTGGCTGCTCGGAGGATGATAACCTCCACATTCCTAATCCCCAGCATGGGTTGGCTTCATACAGTTTGTCCCATGTTACCTGTTTGGGATGTTGAGAGTTATGGTTTCCCAAGTGCTGCCCATATTTGGGCCTTTGTGGAAGCCAAAGGAGTTTCATTTCACCCCTTTGGAATGATTATTCCATATTATGCACTGCTGAGTTCCTTGCCAGTGTTCTACCTTCCCAGTCCCAACGCCCAAAGTCATGAGCCAGACCACAAACCAAAACCAAAACCATGAGACAAATACATTTGGGGTTCTTTTTATTTGCTTTCTGAGGTTTGAACCTCCAGGGGTCACATTTTTAAGCTCTTCCCTGCAATCCTGTGTGCTATGAATTTGTTTAAAAAAATGAAAACAGAGGTGTATCATCTAATAACATGACTCTAGGAGCTGGGGCTTTAAGGAAGTCACCAGATATCACAAGAGTTGGCCACACTGCTGTCCTCTGAAGCAGCTGTTGCTGCCACTGTTGGAGACAAGGTACTGGACTAAACGGACCGTTGGGCTGATCCGATCTGTCAGTGCCCGTGTTTCTATGATTTTCCCTTGGATCATGGGAGGAGAGCATGGGGGGAAGCATGCGGGGCAGAAGGAGGGAGGTTCTTTGCTTAAAAAGAAAGTGTTCCTTGGCTGAGATTTTATCTGCCAAGTTCCTGCCCAGAATGAAATATTTATAGCCATGGGAAAACCCCCCAGTCAAAGAGGTTTACACTAAAAATGCAGACTAGGCCTCAGCTGTTGAATCATAAAGGCACCGAAAGTCAGCCATGTCCTAAGTGGGGCTTATTTGTGGTGCTTCAGCTAAGACTGGTGTGTGCTTTTATTGTGATTCTTCTGTTATAAACTTTCCTCTCCTGATGGGGCTCAAGAATGCCTGGGAGAAGAAGAGGGGGAGGGGGAGAGAGAGGGTTGCCAACCCTCCAGGATGGTCCTGGAGTCCCCAGGAATTAAAGATGAATCTTTAATTAAAGATGACGTCATGAGAGGCAACCTCCAGGAATATGTCCAACCAAAACTGGCAACCTTAAGGAGAGGTGGAAGGGGAAAGGGGCAAAGGAAGAGGGGTGGACAAGTTACAAGACAGAGGAGGAGGACAGAAAGGAAGAATGGTAAAGGAAAGGAGAGACGGCAGTGGGAGGAAGAGGGTGATAATGGCTCCTTCCTTTCATGGCCAGGCCCAGCTCGTCCTCCTGGGCAACAGGAAATCCATTCCAATTCTGGAATGCCTCCAGTCCCATTGGCTTTGGGAGCTGCAGTTTGCTTACAGGAACTGAGCCTTGGCTGGAACGGGGCGGAGGGAGGAGCTGGCCCTTGTTACCGCCGAGAGAGCTCCACTTGTTCGGGCCGTGCTGGGTGTGAGCGCTATAAACAAACCTCCTCCCAGCCCACGCCTGTTGCTCGGTTGTTGGGGGTTTGTTGTTGTTCCCAGAAGTGTCTCCAGGAAGCTGCTGGTGTTGAATCCCCTTCGCGTCCTTGACCTATGCACAAGGCTCAGTGATGAATGTGATCAGACTCGTCGTGGGTAATCAAAAGCGCTGCATCGTGTCTTGGCCAGCCAACCTGCGAGGACGGCTCAGGCGTCCGGGAACTTACCCCGACGGACAAGGTGGGTGCGGGAATATCTTTTATTGGATCAACTTCTGCTGGTGTGAGACGCACGCTTTCCAGCTTACCCAGAGCTCCTCTTTGGCTTGTCTCTTTCTCCAACAGAAAAGAGATTACCTCACCCGCCTTGTCTCTCTAATGGCCTGAGACCAAGTAGCTTCAACAACCCTGCATATAACCTTATCTGGGGCATTCCTTCTCATGCCTGATTTGGGATTGCTTTGGGGTCTAAAAACCCCCCAACCCCTGCACTGTCTTCTTGGGAACATTCCCAGTGACTATTAAATAAATCCCCTGATGTTGCAGTGTTGGTGCCCAGGACCAGCTGTGTATTCTCCATCAGAGAGGCTCCTTATTTCACGGGAAACAACCATTTTACAGATCTCATTCGTAACCCTGCTCGCCCTTTCCTTTGGCACCTGCTGCCCTCTTGCCTTTTCCCACCGTCCTTCTTCCAGCAAAGCCTCACCCTTTCCCTGCCGCCAGGAACCCACCTCCCTAACCTTGCAGATGCGTTCGTCCCTGGTCCCTCTTCTGTAGTGCCCCCTGGCAAGTCTGTTGCCTGCCTTCTACACTGGGGGGGGGATCGATCTAAGCTACGCAACTTCAGCTACGAGAATAGCGTAGCTGAAGTTGACGTATCTTAGATCGACTTAGATTGACTTACTTCGCGTCCTCGCAGCGCGGGATCGACGGCTGCCGCTCTCCCGTCGACTCCGTGTCCACCTCTCACCCTGGTGGAGTTCTGGAGTCGACGGGGAGCGCATTCAGGGATCAATGCATTGTGTCTAGACGAGACACGATACATCGATCCCCGATAGATCGATCACTACCCACCGATCTGGCGGGTAGTGTAGACATATCCTGGGGCTTGGCAAAGGCCAGCTACTTTGGGATACTGAAGAGCTGGGGCAGCAGGTCTCACACAGGGTTCATGACTGATATAGGGAGGGTGGCTGGCTAATCATGCATGAAGTACCAGTCAGTACTAGTACATGTGTAACCCACACATCTCCTGGGTGTGGTGTTCTGTCCTATCTAGTGGCACCCAGACCCCTTAGTGAGAGTTAAATGAGTCCGCTCTACAGCCTTAGCTAGCAGCCAGTTGGCTTTTAGCAGCACACAAGCGACCAGGGAGCTTTTGCGAACAGGAGCTGCTAACAGGGAGTTTCGCAAGGGAGTTTGGAAGGGGAATGGGAAGGGAGCAGCGGTCCCTTGCCAGTTCTATCTGTTTTCCCTTTATTCCCCTTAAAACCTATAAACCAACTACATTCAAAACTTCTTGCTTAAACAACCCTTTCAGCGGACAGGGGGCTGCAGACGGGAGTTGGACAGAGGGAGGCTTACGATGGTTAGGAAGACCCGCAACACCTGTGCCAGCACTGCTTCTGTCTCCTCCACCTGTGCCTGTAGCCAGACAGAGTGCCTGAGCATGGATGCTTCTACCCAGATCCTGGTGTGGTTTTGCAGAGACTGTAACTTGCAATTTCCACTTACTGATATCCAGGCTGGGGGGACCATCCAATGTGAGAGGTGCCTGCTGGTGGAATCTCTCGGGCAGCAGGTGGGAGAGCTACAGGAGGAGGTGGCTAGGTTGAGGAGCATCCGAATCCACGAGCAATTCCTCGACAGTGTCCATGTGGAGACAGCTGAGGTAGCTGTCCCAGTACACAGGACTGCTGATACACCACTAGTGGAGGAGGAGATGGCTCAGGGTGGACACTGGCAGCTGGTTACTTCTGGCAGCAGGCAGTGCTCCACCCCTGCTCCGAACCCTCCCGCCATGGTAATAGGTAACCGTTATGCTCTTCTTGATACAGGAAAGAAGGAATCACTCCCTACAGTAAAGGAGGAGAAGCCTCGTACCCCTTAGGCTAGGAGGTCTGCTGCCACCACTGCGAATAGGAAATGTAGGGTAGTGGTGGTCGGAAACTCTCTGCTGAGGGGAACGGAGGCACCCATCTGTCGCCCTGACATTTCATCTTGGGAGGTATGCTGCCTGCCGGGAGCCCGTATCCGAAATGTTACGGCGGCATTGTCGAGGATTATCCAGCCCTCTGACTACTACCCCATGCTACTCATCCATGTGGGCACAAATGATACTGCGTGGTGTGACACTGAGCAGATCAAGAGTGACTACAGGGCTCTGGGAGTCCGGGTGAAGGAGTTTGGAGCGCAGGTGGTATTCTCTTCGATTCTTCCTGTCAAAGGTAGGAGCCCGGGCAGAGACAGATGCATCATGGAGTGAATGCCTGGCTGCGAAGATGGTGTCGCCAGGAGGGCTTTGGATTCCTAGACCATGGGATGCTATTCGAGGAAGGACTGCTAGGCAGAGATGGCGTTCACCTTTCAAGGAGGGGAAAGACCCTATTTGGACACAGACTGGCTAACCTAGTGAGGAGGGCTTTAAACTAGGTTTGACAGGGACAGATGAGCAAAGCCCACAGATAAGTGGGGAACATGGAGACCTGGGAGATGGGTCGGAAACGAGAGGGAGTGTGGGCTATATTGGCAGAGAGAAAGGAGGGTCAGGACAAAACTGGGAGGCAAGATCGAACAAATATCTTAGATGCCTACATACAAATGCGAGAAGTATGGGTAATAAGCAGGAAGAACTGGAAGTGCTAATAAATAAATACAACTATGACATTGTTGGCATCACTGAAACTTGGTGGGATAATACACATGATTGGAATGTTGGTGTGGATGGGTACAGCTTGCTCAGGAAGGATAGACAGGGGAAAAAGGGAGGAGGTGTTGCCTTATATATTAAAAATGTACACACTTGGACTGAGGTGGAGATGGACATAGGAGACAGAAGTGTTGAGAGTTTCTGGGTTAGGCTAAAAGGGGTAAAAAACAAGGGAGATGTCATGCTAGGAGTCTACTACAGGCCACC
This sequence comes from Trachemys scripta elegans, assembly GCF_013100865.1. NCBI lineage: Eukaryota > Metazoa > Chordata > Testudines > Emydidae > Trachemys > Trachemys scripta. The sequence goes on along the minus strand of NC_048308.1, from coordinate 2,634,210 downwards.
TAACCAGGTGGAAGAGGTGGATGAGGCTTTTTTTAAGCAACTAACAAAATCATCCAAAGCCCAAGATTTGGTGATGATGGGGGACTTCAACTATCCGGATATATGTTGGGAAAATAACACAGCGGGGCACAGACTATCCAACAAATTCTTGGACTGCATTGGGGACAACTTTTTATTTCAGAAGGTTGAAAAAGCTACTAGGGGGAAGCTGTTCTAGATTTGATTTTAACAAATAGGGAGGAAATCGTTGAGAATTTGAAAGTAGAAGGCAGCCTGGGTGAAAGTGATCATGAAATCATAGAGTTTGTAATTCTAAGGAAAGGTAGAAGGGAGTACAGCAAAATAGAGACAATGGATTTCAGGAAGGCGGATTTTGGTAAGCTCAGAGAGCTGATAGGTAATGTCCCATGGGAATCAAGACCGAGGGGAAAAACAGCTGAGGAGAGTTGGCAGTTTTTCAAAGGGACACTATTAAGGGCCCAAAAGCAAGCTATTCTGCTGGTTAGGAAAGATAGAAAATGTGGCAAAAGACCACCTTGGCTTAACCACGAGATCTTGCATGATCTAAAAAATAAAAAGGAGTCATATGAAAAATGGAAACTAGGACAGATTACAAAGGATGAATATAGGCAAACAACACAGGAATGCAGGGGCAAGATTAGAAAAGCAAAGGCACAAAATGAGCTCAAACTAGGTACAGGAATAAAGGGAAACAAGAAGACTTTTTATCAATACATTAGAAGCAAGAGGAAGACCAAAGACAGGGTAGGCCCACTGCTCAGTGAAGAGGGAGAAACAGTAACAAGAAACTTGGAAATGGCAGAGATGCTTAATGACTTCTTTGTTTCGGTCTTCACTGAGAAGTCTGAAGGAATGCCTAACATAGTGAATGCTAATGGGAAGGGGGTAGGTTTAGCACATAAAATAAAAAAAGAACAAGTTAAAAATCACTTAGAAAAGTTAGATGCCTGCAAGTCACCAGGGCCTGATGAAATGCATCCTAGAACACTCAAGGAGCTAATAGAGGAGGTATCTGAGCCTCTAGCTATTATCTTTGGAAAATCATGGGAGACAAGAGAGATTCCAGAAGACTGGAAAAGGGCAAATATAGTGCACATCTATAAAAAGGGAAATAAAAACAACCCAGGAGACTACAGACCAGTTAGTTTAACTTCTGTGCCAGGGAAGATAATGGAGCAAGTAATTAAGGAAATCATCTGCAAACACTTGGAAGGTGGTAAGGTGATAGGGAATAGCCAGCATGGATTTGTAAAGAACAAATCATGTCAAACCAATCTGATAGCTTTCTTTGATAGGATAACGAGTCTTGTGGATAAGGGAGAAGCTGTGGATGTGGTATACCTAGACTTTAGTAAGGCATTTGATACGGTCTCGCATGATATTCTTATCGATAAACTAGGTAAATTCAATTTAGATGGGGCTACTATAAGGTGGGTGCATAACTGGCTGGATAACCGTACTCAGAGAGTTGTTATTAATGGTTCCCAATCCTGCTGGAAAAGCATAACGAGTGGGGTTCCGCAGGAGTCTGTTTTGGGACCGGCTCTGTTTAATATCTTCATTAACGACTTAGATATTGGCATAGAAAGTACGCTTATTAAGTTTGCAGATGATACCAAACTGGGAGGGATTGCAACTGCTTTGGAGGACAGGGTCATAATTCAAAATGATCTGGACATATTGGAAAAATGGTCTGAGTTAAACAGGATGAAGTTTAACAAAGACAAATGCAAAGTGCTCCACTTAGGAAGAAAAAATCAGTTTCACACATACAGAATGGGAAGAGACTGTCTAGGAAGGAGTACGGCAGAAAGGGATCTAGGGGTTATACTGGACCACAAGCTAAATATGAGTCAACCGTGTGATGCTGTTGCAAAAAAAGCAAACATGATTCTGGGATGCATTAACAGGTGTGTTGTGAGCAAGACATGAGAAGTCATTCTTCCGCTCTACTCTGCTCTGGTTAGGCCTCAGCTGGAGTATTGTGTCCAGTTCTGGGCGCCACATTTCAGGAAAGATGTGGAGAAATTGGAGAGGGTCCAGAGAAGAGCAACAAGAATGATTAAAAGTCTTGAGAACATGACCTATGAAGGAAGGCTGAAAGAATTGGGTTTGTTTAGTTTGGAAAAGAGAAGACTGAGAGGCGACATGATAGCAGTTTTCAGGTATTTAAAAGGGTGTCATAAGGAGGAGGGAGAAAACTTGTTCACCTTAGCCTCTAAGGATAGAACAAGAAGCAATGGGCTTAAACTGCAACAAGGGAGGTCTAGGTTGGACATTAGGAAAAAGTTCCTAACTGTCAGGGTGGTTAAGCACTGGAATAAATTGCCTAGGGAGGTTGTGGAATCTCCATCTCTGGAGATATTTAAAAGTAGGTTATAAATGTCTATCAGGGATGGTCTAGAGAGTATTTGGTCCTGCCATGCGGGCAGGGGACTGGACTCGATGACCTCTCGAGGTCCCTTCCAGTCCTAGAATCTATGAATCATGCCGTAGAGGCTCATGCACTAAACTCCAAAGGTCCCAGGTTCAATCCCGTTCGCCGACATCCGGGGTCTGTTAATGTTACACACGCACCCATAGCTGGGAATCAGTCTTCTGCTTGTAATGACACTGCTGAGAGTAGGACTGTGTTTTCTATTCCCCCAAACCCAGAAGTGCATTGTCTATTACCCAGAAGTCCATGGGGCTGCAGGGAAGAGCCATCAATGCATAATCTTAACCACACAATAATATTTATTCGTTAAGCACTGTGGATTCATTGGCCTTATTGTATGCCCGCAGTACATGTGTAGGTTGGTACTGCTGTTGTAGCCATGTTGGTCCTAGAATACGAGAGAGACAAGGTGGGTGAGGTAATATATTTTATTGGACCGACTTCTGTGGGTGGAAAAGACAGAGATAAGCTTTCAAGCCACAAAGAGCTCTTCTTTATACATTTATATGGTCCTTGGTTTACAGTTACTACAGGCAACTTGTGCACAGAGGTACATATATTTTAATATATAACTCCACAAAATGTTTGGGATATTAAATGGATTAAGTTATTCAACAAAAATGGTGTTTCGTGTTGCTGTATAAACCTCCACATTCCAGATATATTTCCAAGACTTAAATTTTTAATAATAATAACAAACAAATCAAAACCACATTGGTGAAATATTTAGTTCATATGTAAAGTGATGAGATTTCCCACCCCCGCCCCCCGAAGGGACAACTCAATATAATAAAAACCTTTTCAGACACTAAGGAAGTAAGTCCCTAAGGCAAATAGTACATGGGAAAGAGATTGATTTTCACAAGCTGTTACCACGTTCTTAACCCTCATCCACCTGCCTTGTCCAAATACATATTAGAAACATCCTAAACAAGGAAAACAGGATCAGGCAAGGTTGTGGATGAGAGATGTGCAGGGTGAGACAAATGATCACTGTCTGAAATTAATCAAAACTTTCCCGGGGACTGATCCAAATTTTTTAGGGGGCCGTCCACCAGCCTTAATGGATTGTGAACTTTTGGGACAACTGATTTACTTTAGCCACCTGTTTGTAAAGTGCCCTGTGCGCGTTTGATGCTATACTGATATATTAATAACAGCAACTGGCTAATTGTCAGTTTATGTGGCATGCTGGATAGTAACTATACAAACTTTAATGCAATGGAATTTATTTACCATCAAGTGACAGAACAAGGAGTAATGGTCTCAAGTTGCAGTGGGGGAGTTTAGGTTGGATATTAGGATAAACTTTTTCACTAGGAGGGTGGTGAAGCACTGGAAGGGGTTACCTAGGGAGGTGGTGGAATCTCCTTCCTTAGAGGTTTTTAAGGTCAGGCTTGACAAAGCCCTGGCTGGGATGATTTAATTGGGGGTCGGTCTTGCTCTGAGCCAGGGGTTGGACTAGATGACCTCCTGAGATCCCTTCCAACCTTGATATTCTATGATTCTATGTGGTCCTTTCGCCAGCTCAGACCCATAAACAGTAGAGAGGGGTTTGACAGGACAGCTGGTACACCTCTACCCCGATATAATGTTGTCCTCATGAGCCAAAAAATCTTACCACGTTATAGGTGAAGCCGCGTTATATAGAACTTGCTTTGATCTGCCAGAGAGCGCAGCCCCGCCCCCCCCGGAGTACTGCTTTACCGTGTTATATCCGAATTCGTGTTATATTGGGTCATGTTATATCAGGGTAGAGGTGTACTTTTACCTTTCAGTTCAGAACCTCTACCAAAGGCCAGGATGAAAGCCCAAGACTCCTGGATTCTACTCCCAGCTCTGTCATAGGCTCTCTTTCTGGGTGACTTTGGGTAAGCCAGGTCACCACTCCCTGCCTCAGTTTCCCCATCTGTCAAATGGGGCTAATAAAAATCCTTACCAATGGCTGGTCTCTTTTGTTCCTTCTCCTACTCCTGGCTCCGCGCCTCTTTCCCTGCTGTTCCCTATGCTTGGAACAACCTCCCAGTGCCTGTGTGCCAGCGTACCTATTGCTCACCTCAGCCAAATCTTTCATAAAGACCCGCTCCTTCTGTGAAGCCCCTAACACTAACCAGTGCCAAACCCCTGCCCCGACTTAGCATTGTGGTACAGAAGACGTGAAGTAGATCAGACTAAAGCATAAACCCCTCCACTCACTGAAATCTAGGTTAACTCTTGCCTCTGAACTTCGCAGAGTTCCTTGTCTTCTGGGTGCCTGTCTTTTAAACTGTGAGCCCCACAGGGCAAGGACGGCCTTTAGCGTTGTCTCTTGGAGAACACTGAGCACACTGTAGGTATTTAACAAATAATAATAATTAGGCTGTCAAGAGGCTAAATTAATTAACAGCCCTGAGCTCTGAGGATGAAGTAGTGCTAGAAAAGCACAATTAGTATTTTGTTCAGCCACATATACTTTCAAAACTGTCATCAACCATTAAAAAAAAAAAAAAAGACCCTGGGCGATTTAAGGTTTGTTTGTTTCACACTGGTGCACTTTCAAATGGTATATACAGGAGACCCCCGCAATATGAATGGCTGGTTATCTTAGCCCAGACAGACTGTTGAATCACGTCTCAGTGTTCCCTCTGGCTTATAAATAGCAATATCACGGTACTGCATTGCCTGACTTGTCCCGTGCCAGAGACATTTACAATAGCAGAGGTCCACCTCATTTGAGGGCACCGCAGAATATCCCCCCATGGGACCCTCCCAGATCGTCTTGGCTCATGTGCCATCGACTATGGTGGCAGGCATGTTTCACTCATTCGAAAAGCCTTGCTATTAATTGCAGCTGTCAGCCAGTGAGCTGAGAGACTTCCCTCAAGGTCGAGTAGATAAATCCCTTGGTAATGAATTGCCTTTTATAGCACCCTGTGTCCGAGGCGCTCATAACACTTACGGGGGGAGGGATAGCTCAGTGGTTTGTGCATTAGCCTGCTAAACCCAGGGCTGTGAGTTCAATCCTTGAGGGGGCCATTTAGGGGTCTGAGCCAAAAAGATTGGTCCTGCTAGTGAAGGTAGTGGACTGGACTTGATGACTTTTCAAGGTCCCTTCCAGTTCTATGAGATAGATATATCACCATATATTATTATAAGATATAAGCCTCACAACACCCCTGTGGGACACATCAGATTTACTTTCCCCTTTTTAGACATGGGGAAATTGAGGAACACAGAGCTGAAGGGATTTGCCCATGGTCACCCAGCTAAGATTCTTGCAATACCACTTTTCACCCTGTGTCCAACCAAGGCAACTGAGGTCACCTGGATGGACCTTACTCATTACCCCAAAATTCAGTCCCAATGGGGCAGGTGCTTCTCTGTGGGGTGTCTCCCCTGGAACATCCTCCCTCCAAGTGTCCATTGGCTGGTCTCAGAATTCCTTGCAAGTCCCTCTCATTTTGGTCAGTGTAGCTCATAACCAGTTTCCATTGTCTCTTCTGTGTGGATGTGAGGTGGGTGCTGGGACGCACAGCTGGGCTGTTCAGCTTGTTTTATGACTGCATGGTTGAATTTGTCTAAAACGTACAAGGAGCTGGGTCCTTGTAAAGAAAGCATTGAAATGCCGTGGGACCAGGGATGCAGGTGGGGAGGGAAGGGGGAGGGGAATACTGCAAGATTACTAGGGTTACACTTTATAAGTCTATGTACTAATTTTATTGATCTGGAACAGAGCTATTTTAAAGCAAAAGCACTTTCCAAAAAAGCCGAAAGGCATGTGGGTTTTAATTAGGAACACAGGAATTGCCAGACCCTTGATCCACCCAGTCCCATATCCTGTCTCCGACAGCGGCCAGTACCAGATGTATCAGAGGAAGGTGCAAGAGCCCCACAGTAGTTAGATGTGGGATAATCTGATGCTCATCTCAATCCCTAAGAGTTAGAGCCCGTTATAATCCCTGAAGCATGAGATTTCTTATCCCTTCCCAAATTTCCTTCTTAATTATGAGAACTCTGAATATTCTTGTTATCCATACAAATGTCCAATCGGTCTTTAAATCTTGCTAAACTCTTGGCCTCACTGACATCCTGTGGCAGAGAGTTCCACAGGCTAATTACGCTCTGTGTGAACACGTATTTCGTTTGATCAGGTTTGAATTTGCCACCTTTCCATTTCATTGAATGTCTTCTTGTTTCTGAACAGAATCTCCCAAACTACTTCCTCTGGACCATTTGTTATTTTGTATACATTTATTGTGCTCCTTCTTATTTGTCTCCTTGCTAAGGAAAACAATCCCAATTTTTCAGTCTCTTGTCATATGAGAGTTTTTTTATGCACCTAATCATTCTCATCGCCCTTCCCTGCTTTTTGCATTGCAGTAACCCCCTCAGATGCTCTCTCTGGATGGAGCAATGGAAAGCCACACAGTTCTGCTGCATTTCCAACCCACATCGAGTCTGAGATAATAATAGAGTTTGCTCATTTGTGCACTGTTGGATGAGTGTTAATCTCCTGAGCGAGCTTCTTCTCCCTTGAGTTTGGACAATGCCCCCCGGTTCCTTGTCTCCCAGCAGTTATCAGAGTGTACCCACCTGCTAGAGGTGACTGTTATTGTTAAGCAGGAGAAACCTGGGTTCAGCTTCAAGAATGTGAGGGGTGGTTTTGGATTGCAGAAGAGTCCTGGTCTGCTAGGAAGGATTTGGATTCACTGAAGGCCAAGAGGAGGCTATGAGACTGAGTCTCTTCTCACAGGGACTTCAGTGGAATTACTCCTGATTCACCTCGTTGTCGGTGAAACAAGAAGCTGTTGCAGAGTGGAAGAGTTCACGCACTGTAAGCTTCGTTGCTGGGCATCGGGCCTCAGTCTAGCACCCCCTTCCAACAGCCGGGCCCAGCGGTGGTCCCGTTTGACATGAGTCATCAATCTGGCATCTCCTCGAGCTCCCTTTCCACTCCACTCTGCTGGCAGAGCTGGGCCCCCACAGCTTCTCCCTGGAGTCTTTTAACCAAGCTCAACAGCAAAACACAAGCCACAAGCAACTTTGACCCCTTTTCTGGGCTTGAACCCTTAATCCATCCTGGGTTTTCCCCACCTCTCCTTTCTTCTGCAGAACGCTGACTATCTGGGGTTACCTCCTGGGTGTCTTGCCTCTACTCTAAACCTTCCACTCCGTCCTACCTCCAAGGCCTTCTGTGTCTGGCTTGACCTGCTTTGAGGCCCACTTTCTCCTCTCCCTTCAGGGCCAGGGTGGAAACTCCCTTCTGAAGCTCCTCTGCTCCCCAGAGAGGGACTATAGAGTCCTTTCCCTCTCTCCCTTAAGCCACCTTCTACTCTGTGCTCCCTCTCTTTATAGAAACCACCCAACTCCTTCCCAGCCTGACCAACCTTCCAGGTGCAACCAGGGGTGTTAACTGGCTTTTCAGGGCCACATTAACCTTTTCTGGGGTAGGTACCTCATCACCTGCAGAGACTTGGATTGCATACGATGGTTGGGTTTTTGACTCCTCCTTGCCATGGCGCAGTGCATGTCCCCGTAGAAACACTGTCTCTGACAGAAGCATTTTGACGTGTCCACTCATAGCGCACCTCATCAGTGTCCTTGCACCTGTGCATTCCAACCCTCCTGACACACCTGTTCCCAGAGTGCTCAGGGCTGTCGCTGCAAGCAAAGGTGAGGCCCTGCATCATGGGATGGAGTTAGAAGGACAGGCACCAGCCTCCTAACCTGAAAACATTGCAGTCCTATGTAATGCCAGCAGATCATATGAAAGAACTTTAGAAGCCTCTATCTCAACTCCTAATGGACTGGTGTCCACATCCCACAGACTGATGCTAACTGGCACCTTTTGGGGGCAACCATAGCAGAAAAGCCAGGGACCAAACTCCATCTGACCTCCAGGCCATGTGATAGAGGAAGCTGGCACTGCTGCCCACACTGTGTCCCTGCTCTAATTTTTAATATATGGAGATATCCCATCTCCTAGAACTAGAAGGGACCCTGAAAGGTCATCAAGTCCAGCCCCCTGCCTTCACTAGCAGGACCAAGTAATGTTTTTGCCCCAGCTCCCTAAATGGCCCCCTCAAGGATTGAACTCACAACCCTGGGTTTAGCAGGCCAATGCTCAAACCACTGAGCTATCCCTCCCCCCTTATTGTGCTCTGGAGCTCAATAAGGGGCTTCAGTCAGCAGCTGTGACAATCCGATACCTTTTACCAGCACTAAAGAAAATGATGTACATTAATAGAATTCTACTGTCTAACTAGTATCACAGAAAATCCCTTGGGAAAGAATTAGAAAGCCCGGCCTTCCAAGTTCCTGACCACAACTTACAACCAAAGAAAAGACAGCACCTAAACAATCGTTCCCAGATTTTCCGCCAGACCCAGTGCAGGCTGGGATGGGATATTTGGACTTGCTCAGTCACGTACCTTGTAGACCTCCAGCCTAGCTGGACATATTCAATGAAAGCTGCTTCCTTTTTGTTACCTTAATGCTGAGTCTTGGAATATTCACTCAAGGCTCCTAGTAACCCAGTGTCACAACAAGCTGCTAATTTCTTTAGTTCACTTTAACAGCTTGTTTATATCTTTGGGACCCAAAAGGTTCTTTTGCAAATTGAAGAGGCTCATGTGTCCTGTAAACTTTTTAATGCCATGTGAAAACGGAAAGACTTAATAGGAGAGGCTTCGCTGCACGGTGTCCCGACGTGCGGGCATTCAGTGAGCTGGGTTTTATGAGTCTGGTTTCAAGAGACATAAAAAGACTTACGCCCAGGGTTGAAGGTGGGAAAGCGTAGCGCCGAGGAACCTAGTGGCGCCTCTCTCAAGCATTTTCTCAAGGGAAGGAAACTTTGGGTCTGCAACCAAGTGGCACATCCTGTGTGAATCCAAAAAGAAGAAAGAGGAAGAGAGCTTTGTGCAGAATGGGAGTGGTGGATGGAGACAGATGGGAAGACACACTGGCAGGCTTGCGTAACCTGTCCGGTTCAATGCATGAAGGAAATCGAAAGGTGTCAGTGCGGTTGTGTGGCCTTCATGCCTTTTATCCCCGAACTAGCAACGCTTCCTTTCCTGTTATTCCCTGCAATGCCAAGGAAGAGCTGGGGTTGCAGCGTGCTTTGTAAGGAGCTATTCAGTAAGGTTCAGAATAACAGGGCTAAGTCCTGGTCCAAACAGAACCAGTACGGCCCATAACACTTCAAGGCAAATTGCACCCACATCATGAAGACTGATATCAGCCCAGGGTTCTGTGCTGAATGTTCCCACTAATAAGGCTTCAGGGGGCATCTCTAAGGCACAGAGATCACTTTTAATTAATCTTAAAAAAAATTCTCCTCATCCCCAGACCAGCTGACCTTCCTGATTCACTCACAGCATCCCATTCGGCAGCATCACCTACCCCAAGGGGGAGGGATAGCTCAGTGGTTTGAGCATTGGCCTCCTTAAACTCAGGGTTGTGAGTTCAATCCTTGAGGGGGGCCACTTAGGGAGCTGGGGCAAAATCAGTACTTGGTCCTGCTCATGAAGCCAGGGGGCTGGACTCAATGACCTTTTGGGGTCCCTTCTGGTTTTAGGAGATAGGATATCTCCATTATAAAAAAAAAGGGCCGTGACAAGCCATCAGGTATTTGCAGCTCTAACATAGTGGGCCCACGAACTGCTCTCCCAGCGTGGTGCTTCAGCAGAACACACGGATGCTTTTACATCCAGAGGGCTCCGGTCTGATCCCTGCGGATCACCCCACCAGTAGCATCAGCCCCGAATGTCCCGCTCCGTTATCTCTTCAGGGAATGTGCACAGACACTGAGGATTTTATAAAGGGAGAAATAAAATTAGTTGAAATGTATTTCTGGGCGGAATGAGCTCCCTCCACCCCCACCCTCCACCCACTCCGGCAACACTGAAATCTGGGCTTAAATTCGCTTTTTCTTTGCCATTGCCTTGTCTGGAGGCCCAAGCCGATAAGCCAAGCCAAGCCCTCTCCCCTGTGCCCAGCCAGGCCTAGCTCAGGTACGGATCTGCTCCCAGTCTCCCAGGTTATTGCTGAAGGCAGCATTTTAAAACTCGGAAGGGAGAGTGCCCTGGTTTGAACTATAGCTGCGTTGCTCACTCCCCAGGGCGAGCAGTCAGAACGGGACATTGGATGGTGGCAGGGAGCCAGTACCTTGCGAGCCCTCTCTTAGTTTGTCCCTTCCTGTGGTTTGGTAGCATTTAAAACCGATCTGATCACAAAGCAAAATGGGACAGCATGATGCCATTGTGGAGGCTGGAAATTAGACCTTATGATCCACCCAGGCCTATATATATGGTCAGTAATGAAGGTGATGGCAGCATTGAAACCAAGGGGACCAAAATAAAAGGTGGGCGGGCACTTAAAACGTGCTGCTTCATAAATACTTGGCCCGACAGGAGAAGGGTGTAACAGGGATTTTAACCATTTAGCTGCTGGGAAAGCTTCCAGGTGTCCCCAGGAACAGAGCACACCTGCTCTGCGCTAACATTTCGCTGCCGACAAGCACCGGCAGTGAACCCAGTGAACCACCAGCAAGGCCCAATTAAAGATGAGTCCCAGCTGGGGAAGGAGCTGGGTGGTTTCTATAACGAGAGGGAGCACAGAGTAGAAAGTGGCTGAAGGGAGAGAGGGAAAGGACTCTGTAGTCCCTCTCTGGGGAGCAGAGAAGGTTCAGGAGGGAGTTTCCATAGCTGTACAGACCAAGCCGGGCCGATAAGGCGGTTGTATTTGCCAGGGTGTTGTACAGTTGCCTTTATCCCCTCCCTCCTATCTGCCTTAAATTGCTCTCAGTCTCCTGAAACGGTTTTCAGGGTCAATAGTTCCTCACGTATGGGTGTATCACTGGCATCTGGAGCCTTCCTCTGTGCTAGCCTAACTGTATTTATCTATGGACAACAGGAACCCAGGACTTCTAGTGGTGTACAGACCACTCGGTGAAAATCCTGGCAAATTCTTGAGGGGGACTTACAGAGCTGCTGGATTCCCCAGATTTCTTATGCTTGGCGACCTCAGCCTTTACATAGGCAATGGCAATGATACAGCTAGATTTGATCTTATGGCCTACAGGAAAAGCCTGGGATTCTCCCAGGCACTCACTAGACCAGGGGTCAGCAACCTTTCAGAAGTGGTGTGCCAAGTCTTCATTTATTCACTCTAATTTAAGGCTTTGCGTGGTGGTAATACATTTTAACGTTTTTAGAAGGTCTCTTTCTATAAGTCTATAATATATAACTAAACTATTGTTGTATATAAAGTAAATAAGGTTTTTAAAATGTTTAAGAACTTTCATTTAAAATTAAATTAAAATGCAGAGCCCCCCGGACCGGTGGCCAGGACCCGGGCAGTGTGAGTGCCACTGAAAATCAGCTTGCGTGCCACCTTTGGTACGCATGTCATAGGTTGCCTAGCCCTGTGCTAGACCAACATATGCAGTTGGACTATGTTGGATCCTATCTTGAGCCTAGGACTGGCTATTGGAGATGTCACATCAACATACCATTCTTCTAGTCTGATCACACCTCATCCAGGCAGAGAGCAGAGCTTCCTCTCCTTCCCACCAGGGCAGTGAGCAACCAAAGTTGGTCCTCCCTACAAAGATTCCTCAATGCTCTAGGTTTCCAACTCGCCTTAGGAGAGCAACCCACATAGATTATTCTGGGGAAGTTAGGTGGCCCGTGTTGTACAGAATGTCAAACATCAGAATGGTCCCTTCTGGCCTTGCAATCTATGAATCTACGAATCTACAAGGCGCTAATGACAGTTCTCAGCCAGGGGTACGTGTAGCCCAGAGGGTACGCAGAGGTCTTCCAGGGGATACATCAAGTCATCTAGATATTTGACTAGATTTACAACAGGCTGCATAAAAAGCACTAGCGAAGTCAGTAGAAACTAAAATTTCACACAGCCAATGACTTGTTTATACTGCTCTACATACTGTACACTGAAATGTAACAATATTTAGACTCCAATTGATTTATTTTATAATTATATGGTAAAAATGAGAAAGTCAGCAAGTTTTCAGTAATAGTGTGCTGTGACACTTTTGCATTGTTATGTCTTGTTTTGTAAGCAAGTAGTTTTTAAGTGAGATGAAACTTGGGATACGCAAGAGAAATCAGCCTCCTGAAAGGGGTAAAGTCTGCAAAGGTTGAAAGTCACTGAGTTAGACAATCACAAAGTGTCAAGCTGTTGAATTACAACACAAACGGAAACATTTTATCTCCTTTTCTGGATAAAAGTGTCTGCTATCTGTACGAAGTAGCAACCGCCCTCAATGATTTTAAAAATAAAATGAAATAGAATATTTCAACTATGATGTGAAGTTGTATTATGGCATGTCAGTGTTAGTAGTGTATATCGTGCACAAGCACTACTGGCACGTCACGATATAATGTAAAACTGAGATACACAACAACATAAAATAAAATGCTAAAATGAATTTTGAAATTCTAAAATGAAATTTGGAAATTTCCCAACATTATTTTTTTTTGTTTCAAATATTGTTTTGCAGGAATTTTTGTTGATATTGACACAATTCAGGAAATATTTGGATTTTGCCAAAAAAGGTATTTTCTCTCGACAAAACATTTCAACAACAAATTTAAAAGCAGCTGTAGGACCACTAACCCGTCTACATGACATAATGGGACTAGATGAGCCAACACTCAGAGTGACTCCTATCGTTCTTCTCCAATCGATCTGAGAGAGGGTTGATGGCTCCTCCTCTGAAGAGCCACACAGTGTTATGTTCTGACACTCAATTGCCGAAACATTTTTACCTGGACAATAAATTATTATTATTTGTATTATGGTAGCCCGGAGAGTCCCCAACCAAGAATGGGCCTCAATGGGCTAGGTACTGTCCACACACATAGTATGACACAGCTTCTGCTCCGAAGATTTTACAATCTAAACAGACAAGGGGATGGAAACTGAGGCACAGAGCTGAAGTGACTTGTCCAAGGTTAGTCTCAGAAAGTCAGTCTTCTGAGTCCTAGCTCAATACTCTATCCTCTGAGCCACACTGCCTCTCCAGTCTAAGTATTAATAATAAAAATAAACCATTGTTATATTCTCATGGTTTTGTAAAGGATCTGCTCAGTGCAACAAAAATGAATCTACTCACAGCACTGCAGGCTGAGAACTTGCTGCTTTATTCAATTACATAACAATGTGGAAGAAGATACCCACTAACAGGAATAATAGAATCATAGAATATCAGGATTGGAAGGGACCTCAGGAGGTCATCTAGTCCAACCCCCTGCTCAAAGCAGGATCTAATCCCAACTAAATCATCCCAGCCAGGGCTTTGTCAAGCCTGACCTTAAAAACCTCTAAGGAAGGAGATTCCACCACTTCCCTAGGTAACCCCTTCCAGTGCTTCACAACCCTCCTAGTGAAAAAGTTTTTCCTAATATCCAACCTAAACCTCCCCCACTGCAACTTGAGACCATTACTCCTTGTTCTGTCATCTGCCACCACTGAGAACAGTCTAGATCCATCCTCTTTGGAACCACCTTTCAGGTAGTTGAAAGCAGCTATCAAATCCCCCCTCATTCTTCTCTTCTGAAGACTAAATAATCCCAGTTCCCTCAGCCTCTCCTCATAACTCGTGTGCTCCAGCCCCCTAATCATTTTTGTTGCCCTCCGCTGGACTCTTTCCAATTTTTCCACATCTTTCTTATAGTGTGGGGCCCAAAACTGGACACAGTACTCCAGATGAGGCCTCACCAATGCCGAATAGAGGGGAATGATCATGTCCCTCGATCTGCTGGCAATGCCCCTACTTATACAGCCCAAAATGCCGTTAGTCTTCTTGGCAATAAGGGCACACAGTTGACTCATATCCAGCTTCTCGTCCACTGTAACCCCTAGGTCCTTTTCTGCAGAACTGCTACCTACCCATTCGGTCCCTAGTCTGTAGCAGTGCATGGGATTCTTCCATCCTAAGTGCAGGACTCTGCACTTGTCCTTGTTGAACCTCATCAGGTTTCTTTTGGCCCAATCCTGTAATTTGTCTAGGTCCCTCTGTATCCTATCCCTACCCTCCAGCATATCTACCACTCCTTCCAGTTTAGTGTCATTTGCAAACTTGCTGAGAGTGCAGTCCACGCCATCCTCCAGATCATTAATGAAGATATTGAACAAAACCGGCCCCAGAACCGACCCTTGGGGCACTCCGCTTGAAACCGGCTGCCAACTAGACATGGAGCCGTTGATCACTACCCGTTGAGACCGAAAAACTAGCCAGCTTTCTATCCACTGTATAGTCCATTCATCCAGCCCATACTTCTTTAATTTGGCGGCAAGAATACTGTGGGAGACCATATCAAAAGCTTTGCTAAAGTCAAGGAATAACACACCCACTGCTTTCCCCTCATCCACAGACCCAGTTATCTCCACATAGAAGGCAATTAGGTTAGTCAGGCATGACTTGCCCTTGGTGAATCCATGCTGACTGTTCCTGATCACTTTCCTCTCCTCTAAGTGTTTCATAATTGATTCCTTGAGGACCTGCTCCATGATTTTTCCAGGAACTGAGGTGAGGCTGACTGGCCTGTAGTTCCCCAGATCCTCCTTCTTCCCTTTTTTAAAGATGGGCACTACATTAGCCTTTTTCCAGTCACCAGGGACCTCCCCCGATCGCCATGAGTTTTCAAAGATAATGGCCAATGGCTCTGCAATCTCATCCGCCAACTCCTTTAGCACCCTCGGATGCAGCGCATCCGGCCCCATGGACTTGTGCTTACGTCCAGGAAGTAAGAGATAATCCAACTGATAATACTCTGAGGCTAGGTCTACACTTACAGTGGTGTGTAGAGTACAGACATTGCTCACCCTCCTAGCCTGGGTATAAATAGCAGCGTAAGTGAGTAAAGACACACCCTGAACCCTGTGAGCATGTATCCTACATGGCTTTTTACACACCCAAGCAGCGCTTCCCCGCCTACACTGATATTTTTGGCAGCGTATAATCGAGCTGCTGGAGCCTTTCCCCGCTGCCTTCCCATGACAGAGCCTTTCACCGACGCATGTAGCTACACCCCGCAGTGTGGACACAGCCTGATTTCACTGGTGCGTGTCGCCACCAGTGTAAACAAGGCCTGAGTGACCCAATTAACTTCTGGATACACCTGTACCTATTGTCAGGTAGGATCCTAAGGCCTTGTGGGAAGACTCAGCCCCTGCCTGTGCGCTGGGCGTGGGAGGCAGCCATTATGAACAGCACCTCAGTGGCAGTCCCAGAGGCCTTGTGCCTGACTCAGGGAGCGCCTCATCTGACACAGGCTAAGGCAGAAAGGATACAGGATGTGCTCCTCTCGGCACTGGCTCGGTTCTGGTGACTGGGGAGGAGCGCACAACAGGGCTGACGTCCTGCCTTTTGTCAGATGAAACAGAAAAGCTGTGCTGAAAGAGCAGGGCAGGAGGATGGGGTTGACAGGACATGAGCTTTTCATGGCTAGGGAACGGTCTCAGACCCACACACATTCAGCAGCTTCTTTGTGCAGCGAGCTGGTTAGTTCTCAGGCCACTTCCGAGGAGAACGGTCACTATGTTGCACTAGCATTGTTGGCATCCATTGACGCCCTTGTGGCAGGCTCGGAAAAGAGACACCAAGGACTGACTGGGCTAAGCAGTTCTCTCACTCTTTAAGACGGTCCTTCCTTTTGGGGAGGGTGGAAGGGCAGCTCATCCCACATCTATTTACTATGGGGTTCTTACACCTTCCTCTGAAGCATCTGGTACCAGCCGTGGTCAGAGACAGGATGCTGGATTAGATGGACCTTGGGTTTGATCCAGTTTGGCAGTTCCTTTAATCCCAGTCAAGACTATGTTGGCAGGGCTGCCCTTAGCCTTGCCAGTGCCTGTCCTGTACCTACATGTAGAAAGCACCTAGATCTCCAGGGTTGTCAACCCAGCCCCTGTCACCAGCATAACAAAGGACCAAAACCATCTGGAACTGTCTGCATGTCCCAGTGCCCGGACATGGCAGCCAGATTTAATTCCACTTCTGATGCAGCAATTCATCGGTTAAGGAAACAAAGCTAAGATTAAAAGCTTGTCACTGTAAAGATAACGGGGAGGGAAGGGGGAATGCAATTGGAGTGAGATAGTGCGAGGCGCCTTGCGAAACTATGTTGGATGTCTGGTCTTTTTTTGGGGGCTGAGATATTTCTTGGTTCCTTACCTTCCTCTGCAACAGCGGCCTTTGCAATGTGTGAGAAAGATCAGAAAGGAGAGACAAAGCCCCCAAGAGCCCAAGGGGACCCCAGAAGGAAGCCGGGTCATTTCTTGAACCCAAGGAATGTTTTCTATGCACCCTACTTGGAGGATTTATTAATTTCTCTCTCTCTCGTTGAGTGAACTTAGTGCTTGTGTGCTGGATACAACCAGGCACAGAGCTGGCAGCGAGCTTCCCCCGCACAGCTCTGCAAATACACCTTCATCCTGACACTCAGCCGTCCTGCTACACAGCTCTGCCCAAATCTGAGCTGACTTCCAGTCCCTCCCTGCTAGTCAGTCCTGGGACTCGCCAACCCTGGCCTGCAGCCACTCTCTGCGGTTCCAGACTTGGATCTCATGCAGCTCCGCCAATGGCCTTCAGTCCTGACATGCTGTCTCCCTGCTAGTCCAGGCCTGGCCTTTGGGTACAACATGCTCCCAGAGCAAACATCAACCCCCGCTGGGCTTAACCCAGCTGCGTAGTGGCCCTTTCAATTGCTCTTAGCAAATGCTTAAAGATGAAGCCACACCTGTGTTTGTTTAAAGAACAGGAGTACTTGTGGCACCTTAGAGACTAACAAATTTATTAGAGCATAAGCTTTCGTGGACTACAGCCCACTTCTTCGGATGCATATAGAGTGAAACATATATTGAGGAGATATATATGTGTTTGTTTATATGTTTTTAATCGTAGAGGACAGTCTCCCCATCTCTTACGTCCTTCCTGAGAAATTTCCCACCAGGAATTGGGTAAACAGCTTTCCTTTTCATTGGATGCTTTGAACTCACCCTCAGGGCAGCCACCAGACTGTAGAGGTTGCTTAATGTACCACTTGGTGTCCCCCATGTGACTCAGCACCCATCCTGCAGAGCTTCTTCTTCTCCTGAAATGTGTGTTTCACAGGGCTGAAGGGCGTTTCGTGTTGGGGAAAGGTCTGAGCGACAGCATCAGAGCTGATCCTGTTGAGACATTGGAGGAATCTGGATCCAGATCTGAACTTCACGCTTCAGGCCCATCTCTATCATAGGTCTGAACCAGAAGTCTGACTCTTCAGAGTCTGAACTTTGGAGAAGTTCAGATTCAGATCAAAGCCCAGATCTGAACCCCGAAGAAGGGGCCCTTTGCTAATGGGAACATACTGGTTCTGCAGAGCTTGGCAGGTGACCTTCTCGGAAGAGAATCTCTCATGGCATTTAGTCTCCTGATCTCATTGGGGGCAAAGCAGGAAGCGGAGAGGTTCATGAAAAGGAAGAAAAATTAAGTGATTTTTTTGGAAACTCGGGAAAGGGTTGGGTTCTCCTTGGGGCTGAAGGCTCAGTGCATGGTGGATTGCCCCCAAGGTCCTGTGGGAAAGTGTGGCACCAGATCTTGATAGAGGGTTGGATTTTTTTTTAAACCAGAACCACCTTTCCCATCCATCCCAATGTTTTATGCTGGTGATAAGCACCACACAGAAGGACCTTCGCTGTGATTCAACAAATCCTTTTGGAACAGCACAGAACAGAAGAAGAAGAACCCAGCAACAAGCCCAGCAGATGTCTTTCCAGTAAAGACGACACATTCCTTGACGACTAGCTAAGATGATCCGTTCAAAGAGCTGTTTGCAGACTCCCGTTACAGCTGGTGCTGCTACAGCCATTGTTTCTGTTACAACTGTTCTGAGCTATAAATACACTGTAGATTATTAGTCAGGTGTTCTCGGCGTCATTGCTCGGTACCTTAGCTTTGCAGGTAGGCCTATTATTTAACTCTTTAGCATCTGTGGGCAGGCAACTCTTAACAGGTCTAGGGGAAACTTTTACACCAGAGGAGGAGGCCTCTGAGGTTAGCAGCACAGGACCCGTGCTGACTGGTTCAAGGTGTGATCGCAAGAGGATGAGGGCAAGAGCATCTCTTCTGATGGCCAACAGCTGTTCCCATTGATATACACTGGAACTTATCTATGGCACCTATGAGCACGAAGCACCGCCTGACTTCTGGGTGCACTCTGCTGCCCCTAGTGGCAGCTGCACAATGGGGGCATTGCAGCATCTGGAAAAAATGAAACCATAAATACAGAGTAAAAGAAAGCCGGGCAATGGGGAAACAAAAGATCCCAGTGCAACGCAATGGTTTTCAAGTATCTGGGGAAACTGCAGGTGGCTGCCGGATCAGGCCCTGGTGACCGAGAAACTGCCTGATGTTAGAAAAGAGCCTTGATGGAGTTTGATTTTTTTTTCTGCTTGAGCAAAAAAATGGCAAGTGTACAAACTCCTCCCTTGTGGCTGCATATTAAGTCCCATAGTTACAGACACTGAAATAAACCTTCCCGAAAGGCTGGGCTTTGGCATTGCTAATATCAGGCACTGAAATCCACAGCTAAGCACCTACCACGAAGCCACCAACTGCGATTTATTAGTAGGAGAGTAGGACAGAGAGGCCCTGTAACAAGGTCCAGAACCCACCCCTCTTCCTGGGGCCGTCTTGCTGCCCCAATAAGGTTCAGAGAGGCTTCAGGGTTGGAGATAGACCTATCTCATAGAACTGGAAGGGACCCTGAAAGATCATCAGGTCCAGCCCCCTACCTTCACTAGCAGGACTAAATCCTGATTTTGCCCCAGATCCTTAAGTGGCCCCCTCAAGGATTGCGCTCACAACCCTGGGTTTCAGCAGGCCCACGCTCAAACCACTGAGCTATCCCTCTCCCCAACACCTGTGCAACACCCATGTCTTTATTTACCAACAGTTAACCCACTACCAGTGTCTATCTATTTACAAGCTTTACAGGATTATTCAACCTCTTTTACAGGCAGAGGCAGCCTTCAGCTCGGAGGCCTCCAGTTCCCTCCCTGGCTTCTCTCTGGCTGCCTCCAAGCCTTTATAGTCCTTGGCTTGTCAGGCCAGCAGGTGTTGCCAATCCTCAGGCCGGCATCAGGCCTTTTCCATCAGCCCCAATCTGTTTCCCCCGATCGGAGCTGACTGGGCAGGGGCTAATTAGGTGCTTTTGCACCAGCGCCCTGCTACAGGCCCCAAGCAAGCTCAGGGCCCCCATTGTCCTGGGTCCTAATAAGAGACACCTAATAAGAGACAGCCACTGCCCCAAAGTGCTTGCAATCCGAATAGGCAAGCAGACGAAGGAGGCAAGGGGGAACAGAACAGACCTCCCACTGAGGATCTGCCCCCCAGAACCTCCAGACTGGCTTGCCCTGTACTCGGTGGCAGTCTGCAGAGGTGACATGAATCCACTTTTCTGTCTCCCGGGTGCTGCCCCAGTCCCCGGTGGAAGAGAAAGCAGTTTTTAAGCTGCTCTGTCTTACAGAGGCAGCCAGTGGCCATTCATAGGGACCATCCCAGCCTCTGGGAATCACAGCGGGGTGCAGGGATGCCCTGATCACTCCCCCTGGCCCTGCTATTTCTCTTTTATGCTGGGGACAAGGAAGAGGGTGGGCAGAGTAGGCACCACGACCTGGGATCTTCACCATAAAATGATCCCCCTATGCGAGGAGAATCCTTCTGTGGCCCTATAAGCCGGGTTTAAGGCTGGACTGATGCAAAGTGGCCTTAGCAGGGCCAAAGAGTCTGTCCAGTAACAGTCCACCTTCAGGAGTAAATTTCCCGAACTACACATGTGCACGTGGAAAAAGTGGATGCCTGCATCCCTGTCTGTGTACTGTGCAGGTGTGCGCACTTTAGCAAGTGTAACACTACCCTGTGCACGAAAGGAGGAGCTTTCTGCCTCAGAAATGTGGTGTTTAAAACTCACTTTTAGTCTCCGATCCAACTGCTTATGGTCCAGAGCTGGACATTCCAAGACACCGTAGTGTGCTGAGGCGGTGAAGGGTTTTTCCTTTTGCCGACAAGTCTGGAAAGCGTTACGTATCTATTTGAAGTCTAGGAGAGCTGAGTAACATTAGAACAATCAGAAGAGTGTGTCTATTTCAGCCCGGGAGTCAAAAAAAAAAAAAAAAAAAGAGAGAGATGGAGCAGTCAGAACAAGACTCAACTGTGAAATGAATGATGGGGGTGGGTGTGTTGCGGTGAGATTCCAGGGGCATTTACAGCGGAATAATAACTGTTTTCCTGTCAAAATTGTTTAGGGCAAGGAGAATAGAACAGCCGGGTCAGGAGGATTTTATTTCCCAGCTTCAGATTAAATTAGAGATGCTTCAAAACCACATCGCTTTTGAACCGACAGATACATTATTCGCTCCCGAGGAAAACCCAGTGTGAGTCCTGGCAAAAGGGCTTTGCTTTGTCCACAAAACCAGCTGGGTGGGTGTCCTGGATTGTGAATGCGCTGGCAATGGTGACCCAGCTGGTACGCATGCGAGGCGCTGGAAATTCAGATCCTCCCGGGGTGGAAGGTGAAGTCGCGTGGATGGATCACATGGACTTTGCATTTCCAAACAGCACCAGCTGGAGTCCCCAAGTTGCTAGTAAGTTTGTTTTTCAGAATCGCTCAGTGATTACTCACGTCCTTGTGGTGATCATGAAATTGTAAGTTAACCCCGTGTTTAGAGCCCCGGTGTCTAGGCACCTTTATCTAATAGTTCAATAGGCAGTCATTGATATTTATCAGCCGGTAGATACACTGGTTGCAGGTATCTCAAGATGAATGCCTCCTGAAACAGCTTCTACCGCTCACAGGATAAACTTCAGCTCACTGGTCACTTTGGGAAACGGGGCCTGATGCATGCCAGCCCAGCCCATGCAATGGCAGTGCCAATTTTCAACACAAGATAGTCATGACAATGTACATCAGTTCTGATGTACAGGGCTCACCTCACAAGTGGAGAAGGGAGTTTGGTTTCTGTGGCCCAGTCAAACTTGGGTCTCTCTGCCTTTTACATGATGGACAATAGAGACAACACACCCAGTGGTGCTACCCTTCGTGCCAGAAGCAGGGAATGGGCGACAGGGGATGGATCACTTGATGATTCCCTGTTCTGTTCATTCCTTCTGGGGCTCCTGGCATTGGCCACTGTTGGAAGACAGAAAACTGGGCAAGATGGACCTTTGGTCTGACCCAGTATGGCCGTTCTTATGCAGGAGGGCCATATAAACCTAAGCACAATCTTGTGTGGGCCAAACGGATTTTACATATTTTAATAAGATTTTAAAGTCACCTGTATTGATTTATATTTTAAGTGCCACTTGTTTCTATGTATTTAGATAGGTTGTTTCTATGTACAGTTTTGCCCGCTGAAAAGGAAATAAAGAAATCAATGCATAACGTGCATCAGAATTACAGAAAATAGGGATAAAACCCAGAAAAGCACACATAACCCATGGATGAATTGGCCGTTAGTCTATTGTGTTGAAGCAGGCCGCAGGCCTTATGAAATGCTCTGGTGTGCTGTGTACGGTCTGCAAGACATCACTTGGGCACCTGATAGCACTGTATAGGCAGTATACATTACCATGACCATTGCATTACTGTGCCAGGAATTAGTAACACGTGTTACAATGAGCTACAGGTGCTAATGGCTGTAGTGCCAGTGGTCTTTCTTGGATCTAATCTTTGGCAGGGGGTGAGGAGTTTTTTTGGGAAGTCAGAGAAAGGGGCAGAACGGCCCTGGAGGCCAGAAACAGAGAGGCTGGATGGGACCCTATGAAGCTGTGCAAAGCCGGCTACCCAGAGCACGGCTAGCTTTATCTTCAATGTTCCTTGGAATTCTAGTTCTTTTTTAACTCAAGGGCAAACCAAACATAAGATTAAAAATAAAATGTTATCAAGGCGGGACGGGGCTCTGAGGACTAAACAGTTTCCTATATTTAGTAAGGCCGGTGTAATCTAAGCAGGACTCCGGGTCTTGTTCAGGGCTCCGTGCAAATGCAACAAGTGTGGGTGCTGCATATACAGCACAGATGGTTTCTGCTGCTTCTGTTCTCATAGCCAGGCCAAGTTACCGAACCTTATCAAGAAAATAACCTGAGGAATCCTGGGGGAAAGAGATGCAGCTGACGGTCCTATGACAGAGACACCTTCTGTGAGATCCTGCAGCCATATCACCTTGGCTTGTGAATCTACAGCAGCTAGAAACCAAATTCGCTTCTTATGCTGCTGCATAGACCCTCATTCAGGAAAGCACAGGCAGAACTCCAAGCCCAGAAAGTTTGTTTTCCTGAATCAAGGGCTTAATGCTGTTATACTTTGGGTATTTTACTAGCAAACTATATCTGGGACTGGATGGGAATTATAACGGGATAGAGAGGTTTTCATCTGTAGGTCACCACTGAATAATTTCTAAGGAAGGCAGGTCCAGATCCTCAAAGTTGTTCAGGTGCCTAACTCGCCTGGATTTCAATAGGGGCTAGGCATCGAAATACCTTTGAGTATATGGGCCAAAGATCCTATTAAAACTAACTATTGCTTGAGGGCAGATAAGAGAATGCTTTGAAAGTGTGGACCTATACATATCACCTGCTCTGGATGGTTTGCGTCCCAAGGTGTTCTGAGAATTAGCTAGTGAATTGACTGCGCTGTGACAAATCAATCATTTCAGAAAAGCCACAAACAGCCGAGGTGGCAACCAAAGACAGGGAAGAGCAAAATGCAGTTCTACTTTTCCACAGAAAGGAAAGAGAGCTCCTGACGATTACTGCCCTGGGAGTTTAATTTCTATCCCTTCTAAGATAAAGGACTAAACACTAGCAGAAAAATGTCACTAAAAACATTCTAGTGGGTAGCAAAACCACAAGTAATAAGCCGCAGCGAGGGATTTATAAAGAAAAAACATTATTAGGCTAACTTGATTGGTTTATGGTTTGGAGAAATGAGTAGAGAAGGGGCACACAGTCAGCATGGTATATTGGGGATGGGCAGTGGCTGGACTGATGCAGCTTTAGGAAGGGGACAAGAAAGCATAAGGAGACTTTATTTACACCCTCATGCAAGAGTTATCCTCAGTCTTGGTCAGAAGCAGATGTTGCTGTGCCCAGATTTCCCCTTCACTCCAGGAAGCAGGAACATATCACTCCTGTCTTGCATTGTCTTCACTGGTTTCCTCCTATCCAGTTCCAAGCAATGCTCTGGACCCATATACATGTAAGGGGAAATATTTATGAAACCCAGAAAACAGGGCTTTGCAGTCACTGATCTGGGTTTTGATGACTGTCCATCATGGACAACTATTTCAGCAGCGTGAAAGGCAAACTCAAGAGTCAATTCTGACCACTTTCCTGAGGTGGTGATAAGTGACTTCCAGACAAGGGAGATGGGGGAGGAAAAGAAAAAAATTCAAAGTCAAGGATGACTGCAAGATTTCTGGCCTTGTTAAAATCGGAGCTAAGGAGACTGATAGTGGAGTCAGAGACATTGGAGGCAGATGACTTCTTACCCCAATCCCGAGTCTTGTCGTTTACTAATCAACTCCTGCAAAACAAGAGCTCACCAACATTTGTCTGAACTCGGCCTGGCTCTTTGGTTCAGGTGCCTGCCGTCCTCTTTGCTTTCGTTACTTGTGTTTGCACAGATGGATTTGTGTGCTCCCAAGTGTTGAGGGAACAGTTGCTCTGCACAGAAGTTGCTATATTGACATGCCCGTAAGAGCCTTTGCTATTCACCATTCATTATTCCTAGTGATCCTGTTGAAACGTTTCAGTCGTCTAATCAAACAGCAGAAACAACACCGTGTGGTGCGGGTGTCTAGCCAAACTCCACAGGAAGTGACTAGATGAAGTGAACATTCACAGATGAACTGTAGGCCCAAAAGACATTCAGATACAATATTCTTCTTCTTCTTTTTCTGAATAATAATAATGGTTGTAAATGCAATAAAAAAGCCTAGATCACGAGTTCTCAACCTGAGCGTCATTACCCCCTTCCCCGAGGAAGGTCATGACACCTTGCCCTTCCCTTTTCCTAGATCCCATCTAGATGGAAGGGGCAATCCCAGAGGGTCTCTCTATGGAATCACTGTTCTAGAAAGATATATAGGTAAATAGAGAGACAGACATCAAAACTATTCCGCAAATACTGGTGAATAAAGAATCATAGAATCATAGAATAGCAGGGTTGGAAGGACCTCAGGAGGTCATCTAGTCCAACCCCCTGCTCAAAGCAGGACCAATTCCCAACTAAATCATCCCAGCCAGGGCTTTGCCAAGCCAGACCTTAAAAACCTCTAAGGAAGGAGATTCCACCACCTCCCTAGGTAACCCATTCCAGTGCTTCACCACCCTCCTAGTGAAAAAGTTTTTCCTAATATCCAACCTAGACCTCCCCCACTGCAACTTGAGACCATTACTCCTTGTTCTGTCACGTGCCAGAGTTGAGATAGTTTCGTGAACAGAAAACAAGGGCTGAATGAATGAGATCATTTATTTGAAACGAATTATTTGATCAATTCTACTGTCTCTCTAAATATTCACAACTGCCTTATATTTCCCCCAAAGGTTAATGACACAAGGTTGCCAAACAAAGCCTTGTTTTTGGTAGCGTTTGCTTATGACACATGGGTAGTTTGTGGCCATCATCCCTCCCAGACTCTGGTTCGTCATTTGTTACCATAACGTATTAAAACGACAAAACATGCCGGAAAAGACTCTCGTTGACTTTGGTAGGCATTGGAACAGGCTCTGAATGAGGTAATAATGACACAATGGCTATCTTAATCCGCCGCCTGGGTCTTGTCTGGAGCTGTCACCAAACTACATTCACCTGCCCATCCATATACTACTTCGGATGATTAATGGCCTGATTTTGGCCTAACACTGGGCCTAAATCAACAGCGATGCCACTGAAATCACTGTGCTACAACCCTGGTAAGGGAGGCAAGAATCAGGTCCTAGACTAGAAGCCTTTACGGAGCCTTCACGGCTGTCTCTGTGGCCATGCAGAACGTCCCAGCGAGAGCAGGGACAGAATGAAGGTCTCTCCTGCTCCACCGGCTTAGAAGGCCACGACCTCCTGAGGTAAAGGAGAATCTCAGCCAGCTGCAGGCGGTCTGGAGCCTGCGGCAGCTCTGATTCCTTTCAGGTGAGGACAGTTTTGTGGATTGGTCCTGCTTGGAGCAGGGGGTGGGACTAGATGACCTCCTGAGGTCCCTTCCAACCCTGATAGACTATGATTCTATGGCACTGGACTGGAACTCAGGAGACCCAGCTATGTGCCTGCAGCACTGGTGGAAGCAGGAGGGCAGAGGGGGGCTAGTGCTCCTGCAATGGAAATACTGGAGTGGGCTGTGCTCCAGTGTAAACTCACAAAGTGAAAGCAGGGTCCAGAGGGGCCCATGATTGGGCCAGGGAGCCAGTAGGAACCATTGGGACTCCTCTTCCCAGCCTGGAAATGGCTGCGCCCACCCCACTCTGTGCATCTCCATTTGAGCTGGGCGGTGTGATTGCCAGCTTGTGTCGACGTACCTGCGCTGGGTCTGCTCGTGGTAGCCTTTAGCGACAGTGGCGGGTCCGTGGTGGCACAGCCGGCAGCTTGGGCTAGCCGCCTCGGTTTGTACACGGATAGTCGGGTGGGATTGCAGCTAACCTGAGCCACTGCCCATGCCTCCATGGACACACAGCAAGTTCCCGCCTTCCCTGAGTTCCTAGCTCTGCCATGGACTCCCTGCGTGACCTGGGCTAGACACTTAATCTCTCTGTGCCTCGGTTCCCCAGCTAGGGTGGTGGGGATAATGATTCACTCCTACCTCACATACAGTAACGGGGCGACCGACAGATACACACCGGCTAGTTCAGAGAGGGCCAGAACTTGCTATTATCCATCCCCTATCTCCCCTACTCACTGCCAAAGACTAGAAGCCCTTATAGGTTTTTCTCCTGTTGCCCTTCGTTTCTCTTCTCCCTGAACCAGCATGACTCTGCTACTTCGGAGCCTTCACCCCCCGGCACTTAACCTAGGTTATGAAAACCAGGCTGCTCTCTCTCTCTCTTTGTTTCTAGCAATCTCTTCTGTGTATCGCCAGCTGCCGAAGACACAGCCTGGTTCGGTGCAGGGCACAGCAGTGAGTAAGGGTAGCATGGCTGGGTGGCATGCCTGGGGTGGATCGGACATGGCGGCACTTGTGTAAAACAAGTCAGTTCAAGGCCTAGCTGTTGTTTATTGCTCTCTTTCTCCAGATCCTGGGTAGGTGGCTGCAGGACACATTTCGCTCTGGGCTGTATATCGCACCTCGGATGGGCTGAGGAAAGGGACCCGTGGCAGGACATGACACAATCCAGGAAATGTAACCCTTGTTTCAGTCCCCACTGAGGGATTTCAGCCCCCAGGGACATAAAAACATAAGAATGACCTACAGGATCAAACAAATGGCCCAGCTAGTCCAGTATCCTGTCTTCCAATAGTGGCCAGCACCAGATGTATCAAAGGGAATGAACAGAACAGGGCAATTTATCAAGTCATCAATCCCCTGTTTTCCAGTCCCAGATTCTGGCAGTTGGAAGTTTAGGGACATCCAGAGCATGGGGTCATGTCCCTGAGCATCTTGGCTAATTGCCACTGATGGATCTGTCCTCTGTGAACTTATGTCATTCTTTTTTGAACCCAGTTATACTGTTGGCCTTCAGAACATCCCCTGTCAAGGAGTTCCACAGGTTGACAGTGCATAGTTTGAAAAAGTACTTCCTTTGGTTTGTTTTAAACCTGCTGCCTGTTAATTTCATCAGATGACCCCTGGTTCTTGGGTTATGTGAAGGGATAAATAACACTTCCTTATTCACTTTCTCCACACTGGTCATGATTTTATAGACCTCTATCATATCCCCCCTTTGTCGTCTCTTTTCTAAGCTGAACAATCCCAAGTCTTTTTAATCTCTCCTGGTACAGAAGCAGTTCCAGCTCTTTTTCACTGCCCTTCTTTGTGCCCCTTTCAATGTAACATATCTTTTTTGAGATGGAGTGACCAGAACGTCATGTAGAATTCAAGGTGTGGGTGTGCCCTGGATTTATATAGGAGCATTATGATCATTACTGTTTTATTATCTATTTCTTTCCCAATGGCTCCTAACATTCTGTTCGCTTTTTTGACCGCCGCTGCACATTGAGTGGACGTTTTCATAGAACTATCCATGATGACACCCAACTTTCCTGAGTGGTAATAGCTCCTTTAGACCCCATCATTTTGCATGCAGAGTTGAGATTATTTTTTCCAATGTGCCTTACTTTGCACTTATCAGCCTTGCTAAGTCACTGGTGTAGCTATACCAGGCCAAGCTCCTAGCATAGACCGGGGAATCGGCTAGCAGCGGTAATTTGCATAAGTGCGATTTGCTCCTTACTTGAGACAGGGGTGAGCAGCATGGATGCAAAGGGAGAGGCATAGCTTTGCCTGCCTATTCTCGGGGGTTAGACCAGCGCAGCTCTGGGCACATCCCTATGGAAAATCCCCAGTGTAGATAAAGCAGGGCCTTGGGGGTCGGGGGAAGCACACTGACTGCTGGTGTGCTGAGGACCCCTCCCCCCCTCATGCTGGCCAAAACCATCCGATTATTTCCTTGTGCTTCCCTCTTTGTCTATAACCATCTGTTGTCTTATACTTAGCTTGTAAGACCTTTCATAGGCGCCGACTCCGTGGGGAGAAAAATTAGCGGGTGCTTTGCACCCACTGGCAGCCAAACTCCCCCCTCTTCCCCCAGCACCTCTCCCCTGCTGATCACTCCTCCGCCTCCCTCCCAGTGCCTCCCGCCCACTGCGAACAGCTGTTTAGTGGCCTGCAGGTCGGCTCTGGGAGGCAGGGAAGGAGCGGGGATGAGGCGTGTTCGGGGGATGGAAAGAGGCGGGGTGGAGCAGGGGCGGGAAGAGGCGGGGTGGAGGCTTGGGGGAAGGGGTGAAGTGGGAGCAGGGCCTGGGTCAGAGGGGCGGGTCGAGCACCCCCTGGGTAGAGGGGAAGTCGGTGCCTATGAGACCTTTGGGTTAGAAATTGCCTTTTTGTTCTGTGTTTGTACAGCACCCAGCGCATGACTAGGGCTCCTAGCTGCTACGATAATACAAGCAATAAACAATAAGTCCCATTTGCAAAAGGGACATAGACATTCAGGAGCCTAAGTCCCACTGACTTCCGCGCTGTGGAAATGTATTTCCTTCTGTACTATCTTTAAAAGGAGTCCAGAAAAATCCGGGACAAACATTAGAACTGGGACATTTGATTGGCGCATCATTGCGTGAGCTCAGAAATGCATTTGCTCAGCGCTACTGTTTAACTGGCTTCTCCGGTCTCTTTCCTTTTTGTGGGATGAATGTTTTGCTCTTGAGCAGAGGAGGTGGGAAGCTGGGAGGAGGCCACAAATGGGCTCTCTGCCCTCTACCTCTGGGTGACGTGTTTCTAGCCAGGAGGAGGTTAACTTGGTTCTGGATGTTTTTCTTCACTGAGCCGTTTGATGGCTTTCTTTGGCTTCTTAAAGCTTCACAGCGATTCCTCCTTGTACTCTGCCATACAGCTGCAGATCAAGGACTAGCGCTGGGTGAGACACATATTGCAGTATGCCTGCATTCTGCTGTGGCATTGATTATACTGCGTGCCGTTCCACAAGGGAATCCATGGGGCTTAACATAGCGGTGGTCATGGCGGAGGATTTCACATCAGCCACTGCTGAACTGCGGCTACCTCTGGGGTAGAACACGGCAGCTGCTTCACGGTCCATACAACAACATTACACAACAAGCTGAGCTGCATTAAGCACTGTTAAATGACATGCAGGGAAAATGTTGCGAGCCAGGCTTTCATCTTAGAGAGACCACCCCAGTGGAGTGAGCAAGGAAGTGAATTTTGTTGAACTCCCAGGAGGTGGCCTGGCTTAAAATCAGGCTGAATCAGGCTCTGACATTGTAACAATCTTGCCTCCCCCCCAGGTGGTCCCACCAAGCAGGTCTGACTGCCTTTGAAGTGGAGCGATCATTTTGTACAATGATTATTATTTTCAATCTCGTGTTGAATTTTGCTGCTGCTGCTTTCATCTTTCGTAACTGAGAAAAGCTCCGCTCCACTGGAGGGTTTGGTTTCCCCTGAGGTTCCTGCTTTGCATTATTACCCGACTTTCCAGCTGGATTGGACGGAGGGTATCAGGACTCCAAAGTTAAGAGGCTGCCTCGTGATCACAGTTTGGGAGTCAGCGCCTTGTGCAGGATTTAAAAGCTGGGGTCTTTTTTGCTTCGTTTTCTAACCACAAAACCATGTGGGTCCCATTGACTACTGAATGTAACACCCCCTGGGAACCTCCTTTTGTGTACACCCAGTTATTATCCCCCGTGTATTGATTACACTGTTATTAACTTTTCAAAGAGGAAGGTGTTTAAGAGAAATAATCAGAGTGTATTCTTCCCCGGCGCACTAGTATTAGTGTTCCTCTCTCTTCCATTTCTAGCCGGGGCTGTTCTTTCTCTTTTATTTCCAGATCTTTTTGTTTTTCCTTTTCTGAGCCAAACCCTGGCTTTTGTTGCTGTCACGCCTCCCGGATAACGATCTGGGATTGTGGAATGCTGCCACAATTGCTTTCTGAACCCGGTGGCTGGTTTGGTGGCCTCTGAGAACGCAGCTCACCAGTTCCCAGTTCACAGACTCACTTCCCCATCTGTCAGTAATTGCTACTCTTGTTGCAGATCTCAGCAGGGAAACCAAGGACCCAAGTGCATAGGGAGACGGCGCTTGCACAGATGAAGGCTGGGAATGGGGAAGTACCTTACTGTATTCTTGTCACTGGAAGTTAATGGGCGGGATGGTCTAACAGGCCTTTCCCATTTTTAGCTTCTACAACCTATATGTTGAAAGCACATAAATGAGAGTTTATTAATCCCTGGAACAGCCGGTGAGGCAGGCGTTATTCCCATTTTACATCTGGGGAAACTGAGGCACAGAGTGGTGAAATAACTTGCTCGGGGCAACAAATCAAGTTAGTGGCAACACTGGGATTAAAATGGAGTCTTCCTGACTCTCAGCTGGGTGTGTCATCCTCAAAGGAAAACAGTGTGCACCTGCTGATCACACTCTGCAACAACCAGAGAGAAGCTATGAAGAGAAGGTGATGGATCGTCCCCCATTTCCACGATACATGGAATCAAGCAAGAGGTGTTTATTAAAGAAAACAAACAGCCTTCCTCACAACTTGAGTTCCAGCTTTGTCTTTTGGTTAGCAGTGACCACACCCTGCCTGGAAGTCTGTACAGCGACATCTAGTGGCTGAATTTTATACTGCAAGTAAATATACCATCACCTCCATTGACCCAAATTCTCTAAGGCCTTGATCCTGCATCATTTAAATCAGTGGGAGCTTTGCCATTGACTTTGAGCATGCCCTAACTGTTTGGAATTCACCCTGAGTCTCTTCTCCTCCTTTAGCTTTTGCTGAAGGAAACCCTTCCCCCCGCATCGTTTATAATTTGAATGATTATTTATATTGCTCTAGTGCTTAGGGGCTCCAGCCCTGCCATCTAAGGAAGTAGACGGTTCCTCTCTCTTCCCTTTCATGTGTCCCATGAGCTTCTTAATCACTTTGCATCAGTCAGCTCCAGATTCCAGGGCTTTCGTGCTACTTTTAAACAAGAGCCAGTGGCTCCCTGTGGAGATAGGAATGAGCAACCCTGCCCCCAAACACCGCTGCTCCCAGGGGATCGGCGCTCCAAGCCCACGTCAGGGATCTTGTAATCCAGATAAGGGCTGTTTTCATCCTCGACGCATTCGTCAATTGCAGATATTTTTCCCTAGGCTGTAAAATATTATTGACAGCTGGTGAACTGCTTTCCCGTAAGAGAAATCCTCTAGTCGGGGTTGTTGAGATCACTTCCCTCTGCACGGTGAATGGACTCCGGGCTGTGGAAACATCACGGGGGGAGGCTTCTGTTAACCTCCTGAGGCATCCTTGATTTCAGAGGCTGTTTATTGCCAGCGCATGTCAGGTCCTGTTGGACAATACGATGCTTTTGGAGAATGCGACTCCCTGATCTTTGACGGCTTTGCTGAGGCCAGCATTTAAAACCATCCTGTAGCGGATCAGATTTATTCTGTGTTTGTATAGCGCCTAGGACAATGGGTCCTGGTCCTTGACTAGGTCTCCTAGGAGATCCTAGTTGAGGTTGGTCCTGCTTTGAGCAGGGGGTTGGACTCAATGACCTTTCAAGGTCCCTTCCAGTTCTAGGAGATAGGATATCTCCATTAATTTAAAACAGGATTACTTGTGGCATGCATGTGATGAAGTGGGTTTTAGCCCACGAAAGCTTATGCTCAAATAAATGTGTTAGTCTCTAAGGTGCCACAAGTACTCCTGTTCTTTTTGCTGATACAGACTAACACTGCTGCTAGTCTGAAACCTATATTAATTATATTGATTACGTAAGAATCCCCAGTTGTCACCTTGAGGGTTGACTGCTTCTTGTCCCAAGATCAGGTCCAGTATTATTAAAATTCCTGTATAGCTGGGAATCTCGATGTGCACCATTGCACCACTCACACTGTAGGACCCTGTCTCTATTTACAACAGTGTAATAATACATTTAGCAAAGTCACAAACCCTCCAACTCAGTCAGGAAAATAGAGATAGTGCAGAATGTCCCTCTGCACATCCGTATACTCACACCATCCCTTGCAGAACAACCGGAAATGTCAGCCATCGTCTGCCTCCTCACCATCACCTGCCTCCTCATCACCAGCGTCCCTCATCCTGGCACCTCCCAAGGGCTACACCTCTCTCTCCTCCACACGCAGGCTGGGACACAGCTTTCATAATACATTATGCTGACGCCTCTATGTCTAATGCACACTGAGTAGGGGTTTCTCCCCTTTTCCTTGTTCGTATTTACTCACCCTCCTAATGTTGGGGTGTCCTTCTCCTATAGGCCAGTATATTAATGATTTCAACTCATCATGTACGTCAGACATTTGCGGATGTGCTATGCAAAAACCGGCCTTAGCTCACGTTCCTGTGGTTGGCTGGGGTCATTATGGACAAATTTCCCCCTTTACCAGTTCCTGAAAACTTAGGGGTGACCCTTAGGCCGTTTATCTGTGCCAGAGTTCACAGGCCTCAAGCCTTATGCTAACAGAGGAAGCCAATGTTGTACAGGATACAGGCCTGACGGTTCCTTGCATTAGTGCTGAATATAATAAAGGCAGAATATAATAAAGGCAAGGCAATGGATATACTAAAGGCAAGCTAGCCCTACGGCCTACACTGGCTAACAGAGATGAGACCATTGGCCAGGATTGCGAGGTGGAGAAGGAGGACAAGACCCCGGCGTCCGGGGAGGCCATCCCGTTCCAGAATGGCTTCGCAACTCCTGCCCGCTCCATTATCTGAACTCCGGATTATCCAAATACGATCCGTGTCCCCTTGCTATTCGGATAATGGGGAGTACATTGTCATGATAATGATGGTACTCTGTGAAAATGAAATGGGAATTACAAC
The DNA here is from genome assembly GCF_013100865.1 of Trachemys scripta elegans. NCBI lineage: Eukaryota > Metazoa > Chordata > Testudines > Emydidae > Trachemys > Trachemys scripta. Next base: position 2,601,208 of record NC_048308.1, on the reverse strand, counting down.
CTCGGTTAGCCGGATGCTGTCCCTGGGAGGGATGTTTCCATGCTCTTTGCAAGTCTGAAATATCAAAGGTGTTGCCCTGTGTATTTGCCCTGTCCTCTGTGAGACAGGGACTGTGTGTGTGCCCAGCGCCTCGTGCAATGAGGCCCTGATTGCAGCCGGGGCTGCTAAGTTCTACCATCATAAAAACCCTAGTCATAAGGGACAGTTGCAGAGGTCAGTAGGAGCCTTATTGACAATATGGATTTTTATAGATCCATAGATTTTAAGGCCAGAAGGAACCATTATGATCACCTGGCCTAGTAGTTCCCGGTGCAAGCCCACAACTCCTGCCTGAGCTAAAGCAGATCTTTGAGGCAGACGTCCAGTCTCGATTTAAAGGCGTCAAAAATCGCTGCCTTAGGTAGGATTTACTTCCCTGCCTTAAATAGGACTAAATCATCCCAGCCAGGGCTTTGTCAAGGATTGTCAGGCTTGACAAAGCCCTGGCTGGGATGATTTAATTGGGGTTGGTCCTGCTTTAAGCAGGGGGTTGGACTAGATGACCTCCTGAGGTCCCTTCCAACCCTGATAGTCTATGATTTACATATGGCGGGAATCCTTTGTCTTTCAGTGTGATTTCTCCTCCCCCGCAGTGGAAAAATGCTGGTATTCTATGAGGGAGTCCAGTACCAGGTGACATGATCACATGACCCTGCAGCGTCAAAGCACCCATGAGTCAAAGGTTGTTTGTAGCATCCCAGGAAGCTTCTCAGGACGGTGGGAGATTAACATCTTCCAAGTCCTATTGTTCTCCCTAACGGCCCACCCAGACTGAGGGCATTCTGTCTGGTGAGTGTTCCCCAGGTGAAAACACTTTTGTAACTGATACAGTCAATATTCCTAACTTCAGATACACAAATGATACATGCCTACAGACAGGATAATCACATCCAGTAAATCATAACCTTTCCAATGATATCTCACATGACCCACCTTGCATAAAATACATCTTAGGGCTGGTCTACACTTAGTCCGGACTTCGGACTAAGGTACGCAAATTCAGCTACGTTAATAACGTAGCTGAATTCGAAGTACCTTACTCCGGACTTACCGCGGTCCAGACGCGGCCGGAAGTCTCCCCCCGTCGACGCCGCGTACTCCTCTCGGCGAGCTGGAGTACCGGTGCCGACTGTGAGCACTTCTGGGATCGATCCCAGAACATCGATGGCGTGCCTCCGGACCAGCCGGTAAGTGAAGACTAGGCCTTAGTTATGCCCTATTGATATCATAAGCCTATCTCTATGAAGAATATGGGGCGTAGTGTCACACCACCATCCTTGATTTGCCTGGATCACAGCTAGATAAAGCCCAGACGCGTCGACCTGTGGTGATGTATTTTAATTTACTGTTCATTACAGTGTCTCTTGCTAGCGACCAGCCTTGGAGAGGATCACAGTGTGTTACTTACAGCTAACAGAGTGACTTCTTTAGTGCATATGGTACGCGCGTGTGTGTGTTTGTTGCCGAGGGTGCCAGGTTTTATCTCCATGTGGCGTGTTTGCATGTGTGTGGCCACAGTTCATCACAGCAAATCAGAGCCTGTATCCTGGGTTGGAATTTGTGCTTGGGCCATCTCTCTCTGTAACTGGAGAAACAAATAGCCCAGATCTGCACATTGGGGTGTCCAAATTCCTATCCAAATTGTGCCTTGTTTCCAATAGCCACATTCCTATCAGTCAGTTGCAAAAGATGTGTTGACAACCAGGGCTGGCTCCAGGGTTTTTGCCGCCTTAAGCGGCGGAAAAAAAAAAAAAAGAAGCCGCGATCGCGATTGGCGGCAGCTCCATCGCGCCACTTTCTTCTTCAGTGGCAATTCGGCAGCAGGTCCTTCCCCCCGAGAGGGACAGGGACCCTCCTCCGAATTGCCGCCGAAGAGCCCGACGTGCTGCCCCTTCCCCTTGGCCGACCCAAGCACCTGCTTGCTCAGCTGGTGTTGACAACAACATGGAATGTTCCATTTTGTGTCCCACCTTGCCAAGGTTCTACAATTTAATGTGCTGTGTGCAGGGTCCTTCTGAGGTGCGCTGCCTGATGAGGCACATGCCCCCTACATTTTCTAATATTTGGATTTTCTTTTCCTGGATCTGCATTAACAGGAAGAACAGGGCAACAGAAGATGGTTCTCGCGATGGCACTTTAGTGATTGCAACTGAGCCGAGGTCAACAAGCTGTGAAAAAACACAAACTGACGGTCGTGTGGCAGCAACAGATTTCACTGGTGCCCTTCCACCCCTCTTAAACCTTTGGAGAGACTGGTCCTAAATCTTTTGCACATGCAAACTCCCACATTTGCATGTCTGTGTATTTGCAAGTATTTGCAAACTGGGTAATTAGTCATTTAATTACACCCTACACTAACTAATTTGCCTGGGCAAATGCAGCATGTACAATTGCAATTTTTGCATGCACAAAACTCAAGTGTGAAAAATACCTGTGCAAACCTTTGATGGCAGGAAATAGCGGGTGTAAGTTTCGCTGTCACTTTAAATACTAGAATGAAGGGAAATGTTTTTGCAAATCCATTTGCTGATTGTGCAAGAGGCCCGATCAATTCCAGAATCTCTGAGGATGGGACTCATTGTCACCCATTCTTGCAAGCGTAAAACAGAAACCTGAATCTTTACGGCCAACCTCTTGTTTTGCCAAGCACGCATTCCTCACTTAAACTTCCTCCAGAAACCTTCTCGTTTCCTTTGTTATCATTGGTTGCATTTTATTTTTGCCAAATGATAGTGAAATTCCCCTAAAAGTTCCAGCTGAATCTTGCCAGAAGATGTTGAAATCCTCAGATTTGCCAAAACCAGTTTGAAATGTTTTCCTCCCATCCGGCTACACTTCAAATTCACGTCGCAAAGTTAAAAACTCAAACATTGCACCTCTGATTTTCGTGCTGGTGCACATTTGATTGCACCTCCTTCCTGGGTTGTAGGAGAACAGCATCCTGGGAGGAACTATTGGCATTTAAGGGCACGTCTACACTACCTGCCGGATCGGCGGGTAGCGATCGATCTATCGGGGACCGATTTATCATGTGTAGTGTAGATGCGATAAATCGATCGCTCTCCCGTCGACTGCTGAACTCCAGCTCAGCGAGAGGAGGAAGCAAAGTCGACGGGGGAGCGGCGGCCGTCGATCCCGCGCCGCGAGGACGCGAAGTAAGTAATTCTAAGTCGATCTAAGATACGTCACCTTCAGTGAAGTTGTGTATCTTAGATCGATCCCCCTCCCCCCCGAGTGTAGACCAGGCCTAAGAGTGCTGAAAGCACCATTGTCATATCTGAATCCTGCTGAGCTCTTCACCTTAGTGGTATCTTGTGGCAATAAGTTCCACAGGCTGTTCTGATAATAAAGAGCTCTTTGGTTTAACCTACAAAGGTGTAACAGATTGTCAGCATCTAGCCCAATGGGGGCCTGGTTTGTGACTGAGGTAATACAAACAATAATACCACCACCACAATGGCTGGAAGTTGAAGCTAGACAAATTCAGACCAGAAATAAAGGGCGCATTTTTAACAGCGAGGGTAATTAACCACTTGGAGAATCTACCTAGAAGGTTGTTCATCACTGGCCATTTTAAAATCAAAGATGGGATGTTTTTGTAAAAAAAATGTGCCCATGTTCAAACAGGAATTATTTTGAGGGCGGGTATAGGGCCTGCGTTATGCAAGAGATCGGACTAGATGATCTCTGTGGTCCTTTCTGGCCTGGGCATCTATGTCTAATTGCGTGAAAAAGGTATTTCCTTTGGTCGGTATTTCAACTTGCCACCGGTCAGTTTCACTGATGATCCCATGTTCCTGGGAGAGGGTGAACAGAAAGTCCCAATCTACCTTCTTTGTCTCACGGGTGGAAATTTTGCTCTGAAGGACACTGTGCGTTTTGCATCTTTCCAAGCTTCCTGTTGGGACCTGACCAATCCCAGTACATGCAGGTGCCCATCACAGGCTCTTCCAGCATATTCACAAGGCACATGTGTGTAGAGGCAGCCCTTTGACGGACAGCCAATGAGTGCCCCTCGCACAGCGTCTTGATACGGTCACCTCTGAGGCGGTCTTGCCTTTCAGTAGATGCTCCCCCACCAGCGGCAAAGGGCCCGGCAGGCTCAGAAAGCTCTGGTCTGTCCTCTCCCACAGCTGCTGTGTATTGTGTGAAGGTCCAGGGTGGGTCTGGTGAGCAGGACATTCACAGCTCCACTGTAGGGTCAACAAAAAGGAACTTCCGCTCGTAAACAGCTCATTAGCCACTCGCTTTTATGAGTCATCGCATCCAGCTCCAGATGGGAATGCCGGCTGGGCTTGCTCTTCTGGCAAATCAGCCGTTCCCTTCTGACTAGCAGTGGCCGGTTCCTCCCGCCATCCCACCCTGCCGATCAGGACAAGAGACGCTTTCCCCTCTTTAGTGCAGCTCAACGCAACAGACCAGAGGGACTGGGGACCTCCCCCTGCAACCGGCCTAAGAGAGCACAGCTCCAAGCAGAGCTAAGTGGAGAAAGCAGAGGAAAGCCGCCGTTTTGAGGGGACACCATTAAAATAACACCGAGCAGGCAGGAGAGAAGGAGGAGATGAAATCTTGGCCTCACTGAAGTCAATGGGAGTTTTGCCACTGATTTCAGCATGGCAGGATTTCACCCGTAGAGGGGGGTCTCACCCCCATAAGCCCCCGTTGAGCTCCTGCCCCAGACCCCTCTCCCACTGCGGGAAAGGCAGCCCATCTTACAGCAGGTGTGACATCAGGGCTGCTGTCAGAGACCCGTCAGGCTCCTAGCTGTCGCTTTATTCAGGCCCCGCTCACTCTGTGACAGACATTAAAAGCCGGGAGTTGATCTGCTCATTGGCATGAAAGAACTAGCGCCATGCAAAGAGCTACGCACGAGGGGCCATTTGCGGTGGCCAGCAGCAAGGTTTCTTGGTTCTACAAAACCCAGAGACTCTGCTAGATATTCTTGAGAGCCACCTACTGGCACCTATCCATTAGTTCACAATTTGCACCAGGTAAGATTGCACTAAAGGCACCAAGGGAGCTGGCATTTGCTCCTGCACCCTTAGCCATTCCAGGAGCATCCTCTTCCTCCTTTGAACGCCTCTCGCACCATCATTAAGAACCAGTCTAACCATCTGCATTTATAGCCCCCAAAGCGTCTCCGCTATTGGGCAAGGGCATTGGCTTGTGGCCTGAGGTCAGATGGGATCCATATGCAGCCAGCTAGCCCATGTACGGGGCGCTTAGACAGATTGCCGATAGCTGCACATTTTAATAGAGACAGACAGAGCAGCTTTTATCTACGGCAGCAGGGGCTTGACATCAACCTGGCAGGTCGTTCAAGCCCTGGTTTTAATGGGCGATTTTCTCTTTCCCTTACAATATGTGCTCCTTTGTGATGCTGCCGGGAATTGTCGTGCTGCTGTCTGAGATAGCCAGATCTTTATTAGATGCAGCAGAGATCTCTGGCAAAGTGAGACAGAACCCCAGGCGTGAGCAAAGGGATCACACCATGGACAGCTCAGACAATGCAGCCAGACCTGTGGGCTGCTAAAAGCAAGGTCTTCACCCCACCCACCAGGAACAGGCTGGCTGAAAGCCCCCTGGGTTCAAACCCCAGTCATTCTTGCTGCACTCGGGACTTGAGAAATTTGAGCAGATGGTGGTTTCCCCACTCCTTTAGTTTACCAGCAAACCTCCATCCACTATTCCCCCAAGAGTAACATGCAGCCCTTCTGCACACGTTGCCTGTGTCCCCCATTTGCGGAGGTGACCCCCAGCCAGCCAACTCAGATGTGGGGCTAGGCTGGGCTATCTGGTAGTTCCCAAGTGAATGGACTTGCAGGTGCCCTGTATTTGAACTGGCCCTGGTGCACTCCGCTAATTTCTATCTAAGGTATTTATCGGGGGCTTCATCGAGAGGATCAGAGCAGCTCACAATCTTTGTAGTGTCTTTGTCCTCACTGTGCTCCTGTGAGGCCGGGCAGAGCTATTGTGCCCATTGTACAGAAGGGCGACTGAGGCATAGTGCCTTAGTGACTTGCCTACGGTCACACAGGAAATATGTGGCTGAGTCGTGTACTGAACCCAGGTCTCCGGATAGCATCGCTAGGAGCTTCCACTCTGTGACTACGGATTGGGCCCCAAGCGTGCAGTGTAACCCATTGTGCTTCCTAGTAAGAGCCAGCCCCCTGTTAAAGGGACAGTACACCGTGGAACCGGGCTGTAATCTCAGGGTTTTTTCCACTGGTTGTTTCCCTTTACATCTGGAAAGTGGCGCGGACACCTCCCCCGCCACGCCTGTGTGTGCGGACTGCCTGCTCCCATTTGCAATTGATCACCCACCTGTCGCAACTGTTTACACGGGAAAAGTAACAGGAGGAAACAGGAGGGGGCAGCGCCATGCGCCCACCCATCCATGGACCACCGCGAGGTCTGCTGATCAGGATGCAGTCTGAGAGCCTCCTGCTTAATGAGAGCTGGATGAGGCTGGGTTTGGCAAAAGACACCTGGAATCTGAACACAGTGGCAGGCCCAGACCCGCGCCATCACGGCTGTTTGAAGGTTCCAGGGGTTGGAAGTGAGATATGGGAGCCTTTCCCCTCTCTGTCACCGGAGCACGTCCAGCCCTGGATGGAAGTGGCTGACCCCTGTTGCTTTCTGAACAGAGCTGGCATTTTCCATAGGACAGGTGCCCACATCACTAATCCCGCCACCCCCCCAATACACAGTCGACTCTAATTGGCCCGGTTGTTGGTAGAGAGGCCACAGAGCGAATGGCTCTTGGAGAGGGATTTCCCCTCTACATTAAGTCTGAGACAGGTTGGTAGGTCAGTGTACACTGATGTTGCTCCTGTGATGTGCAGGAGGTCAGACTAGATGATCATGAAGGTCCCTTCTGGCCTTAAATGATGTGTCTACACTGCAATATAAGGCCAGGGTTAGCTCAGGCCTAACCCCCAACTCCTGTCTATACACAAAGTGCGTTAACCCAAGGCTCAGATCCAGAGACCCAGGACCATATAGGGGTGGTGTTTTCAAGGACACGGACATGTAGGGTGACCAGACAGCAAGTGTGAAAAATTGCGACAGGGGGTGGGGGGTAATAGGAGCCTATATAAGAAAAAGCCCCAAATATCAGGACTGTCCCTCTAAAATCGGGACATCTGGTCACCCGATATGGGAGGCCCTTTTTGTTGTGCGGCCTTGTATTGGATGACACAACTCAGTCAGTTTGGCCAGATGTTTTAACGGCAGGTCCCATCAGCCCAGCGGCTTGTCTCTGAGAGGCTGACACAACACCCTGTGCTGCACACATTCATTTAAATGGAAACCTCCAGGAATACCCTCGGGCCTACAGCCATATTTTCTCATCAGGCAACAAAAGGCGAGACTGAAGGTTGTCTTTGCTCTAGGCCCCTGAACATTTATGGTAGGAGTACGACTATCTGGAACCCGGATGTGCAGCACCAGCTTTGTAGTGTGCTGAGATATGGGGCCAAATTCTCTGCTGGTGTTAATGGGCCCAGTGCCATTGACTTCACTGGCGGTTTGCCATCATAGGCCAGCAAAGAAATCCCTATTTGTGTAACAGTCCCACTTAAAACACCCCAAAGCTGCCAGAAATCACCTTTCACTATTCGTAAATTAAAAATTCCTGAAGTGGGTGAAGAGTCATTAATTGCAATTTCTTATCTGCAATAATAAGAAGAATAAATAATTAGTGCCTTGGATCCCGAAGGACCCCCAAGTGCTTCAGTAACTCAACATTGCAGGCCCAGTAACCACTGGAACAGACGATGTTACCCTGTAAGATCACTTGGAATTACAAGTTGAACTTTCTGCAGGGCATTTCTTTTCCAAGCAAACCAAAAAAATAAAGGAAGAAAGAAAATAGAAGTTGTTATTTTCTGTGACTCCTGCCTGGCTCTTTCCATTGGTTCACTAGATCTCCAGCCCCGTTCCAAGGAGAAGTGGAGGGGAAGTGGAATGGTAACATTTAAGGCTATTAAGATAAGGTGAAAGGCATCCAGCTGCAATTCTGGATGGCTTTCCGCAGCTGCACAGGGTGGTGCCGATACTACCTTGATCTGCCGTTGAGCGTTCCTAAATTAGCTCCCAGCAAAGAGGTTAAGCCTGTAAACTGAACGGTGCTGAATGTCTCTATGCTCTAACTCTTGCTTACCCTGGGAATTGAGGTAAACAATCCCGGTTGCTCAGACTATGAAAAATACGATTTGCCATTGAAATGTGTCTGGCCTAATTATCTTGATGCCGGCGTTTCCTGGCTCCGAGCCCACGGGATCCTCCAAAGGGTGTGATTTCAGACATCTCCAGTTCCCCAGAAAGGGGGCGTGGCTAGAACTTCATTACACCGGAGGATCTGAATTTCATGTCAATAACAGCACGGTGCCCGACTTGTGACATTTCTGGAAGGATTCTTTGGCCTCGGAGAACTTGAGTCTCCTGAGGGAAAGCTGGCTAGAGCCCAACACCAATCAAGTTCATATTGCCTGGGAGGAATCATCTGTGCAGAATGAGGGGCTGGCCCACAGGAAGGAAATTATTGCCTTAAGAGGGTGCTGTCTCGGCCAAGACGCAATGCCCAGCATGATGAATCAACATTACGAGGAGAGAGCTGATCTTCGTCTCATTGGAGCTGCTTTACCCCGAGGACTAAGGTAGTTGATGCATTTTGCCTATAAATTCCTTTTCGTCTGAACTTTTTTTTTGAAGCACATAGACTAAACATGATCCATAGGTCTTGGAACTGCCCGAGGGGCTATTTCTCCGCGTTGGGAAAACAGGGCCCTTCGGATGGTTTATAGCCAGCTCCACAGTTCGGATGGTTGACTGTGCAGGGCTTTTCCTGCTGGGTTTGGCGATACAAGAGGAGAGGTATGGCGGTCACTTCACCCCTTGCTCTGTGTGCTGAACTCCAATTAACTTTAATGAGAGCTACACACATGCTCTTGGGTCTCCTAAAGGACAAATTCCCTGTTTGCTTAGAGCAGTGCAAATCTGGAGTAAATCGACAGCACTATTGCTGATCTGCACCGGTGTAACAGAGCAGAATCAGACCCGCAGGCAGAGAAACCTCAGAAGCGTCAGCGTTTAGGACTGATTTAGCCCAGGCTTATAAATACACCTGGAGCCCCTAAGATTCCCTCCCTCTCCCCCAGTCTGGCACCCTCTCCAGCCCCAGCCCCTTCTGCAACAGACTTTTCGCTTCATAGAATCATAGAATATATCACAGAATAGCAGGGTTGGAAGGGACCTCAGGAGGTATCTAGTCCAACCCCCTGCTCAAAGCAGGACCAATTCCCAACTAAATCATCCCAGCCAGGGCTTTGTCAAGCCTGACCTTAAACACCTCTAAAGAAGGAGATTCCACCACCTCCCTAGGTAACCCCTTCCAGTGCTTTACCACCCTCCTAGTGAAAAAGTTTTTCCTAATATCCAACCTAGACCTCCCCTTGAGACCATTGCTCCTTGCTTTCCTGGTCCACTGACAGGATCTAGGACAGCTCACACCAGCTGAGGATCTTTCCCTGGACCATGACAATCAATGTCCTTTCACAAGGGCAGCAGAACCCACCCTTGCTCTAGCAATAGGAGCTAGACAGACAGATCTCCTTCACAATATCTTAGTCCCCTCCTCAAAAGCCTCCTTTACGGTACACACTAAAAATAACTAAAAGCCCCCAAACCAATATTCAATTATTTGCACTTGTAAATTGAGTGTTTCACACGTCACTACACATTCTCCCCCAGACAAAAGGAAACATCTGAGCTTCTGTTGGACAATTTCATTTTCCACACAAAGGCCCTTGCTCAGCCTGGTGGGTTGGATGCTATCGGTACCAGAACTAGGTATGATTATTATTTACCATTTGTAATGACAATCTATCACAGCAGCAACAGGTTAAAGAACTAGAGTCATTCGCTACAGAAATAATGTACTAGTAGGTACGTCTTTGTCCCATTCAGCGGGTGAAGAAGTTTCTGAACCTGCTCCAACCTCCAAGTTAACAGAGGAGACTCTTCATCTGAAGCAGGAGATGCCCATGCTTAGAAACTCTGGATTTGTGCCCTACAGAGGGCAACGTCATCATACATGCATCTGTTCACAGCTTGTACCATTAAGCCATGAAGAAATCAGTTCCAAAAACAGGGTGCTGGCTTTCACATCAGAGAAATTTGCTGGTGCACATGAAGACAAACACAGGTCTTGCTTTTCTCAAGTAAGTGGCCAAGCTTAGCGTGGGTTCTGTCCTCTGTGCACCCTGGAGATGTTGCAGGTGAGTGGATTCAGGCAAATAGATGCTTCTGAGACAATATTTTGATCAGCTCGATGGAGAGAAAACATTAACCCAGCAAAGCACTCTGGGCCTTATCCAAAGCATACTGAAGTCCAGGAAGCAGCCCCTATTGACTTCAGTGGACTTTGAGTCAGGCCCTTTATGAACAGGATGAGAGAAAATACCATTTTTTTCCACGCAAGACAGTGACGGCAAGGACACTGAATTCACAGTTGTCCATTCAGCAAAATATCCCGCCTTTCCAAACTGCTGATGCCGGGTATTTTTATCAGGGCATCTTAAGTAGTTGTCAATGGAAACCCCCCCATTAACTTCCATGACATGAGGATTAGGCCCATAGCCATCAATGGAAGCTGGATTGGGGTCTATTTGCAACATGGATTCACGAGCCAGGACAGAAACAAGAATTTGTTTGAGCTAATGGACGTTGGATCAGCTGTATGAAATGCAACTCTCTTTACTACCATTTAATGCCATGCTTAGACCAGGCTGAAGACTGCGCTTTTAATAAATTAAATGCTTGGACATGGTTAGAAGACCCGTGCAGTTATTTTACCCTCTGCAACAGAAGACACAATTTTGGCTGGTAACAGATATACCTTTCCCTACGGTTTGTTCCAGTTCATGGAGTCATCAGTCACATATGTATGGCATGGCTGCGTTCTCCAGGAGCTGGGCTTGAACCATCTCATGGGATGTAGCCCCACTGTGGCGTGGAATAGGAAATTCCTGTAAAGTTGGAACAGCCGGCAGATTCGCCCTGTTTCCGTTTACACAGGCAACATCTGCATCTTCCTGCTACTGCATTCGTGGTGGGGATAATCAAATTCTTCAAAGCCGAAGCCGCTCTTGACAGGAGGAGGAAGTGTATTTAATTCCCCACGAAAAACTCAGTGTGAAAGTGATGTTAATGTCCGTATCTCAGGCGTCCAAGGTGATGGTGCCTCTCTACTGACTTCCCTGCCTTGCTTGAGAATCAAAAGCTTCGGGCAGACGGTGCATGAGGGAGACCTGGATCAGCAAGTGGTCACTGATGACACCTGCCAGAGAAGTTTCTGTAGAGAGGAGATGGTGGAGGCCACTGTGAAGACGATCCAGGATCCACGGGGGCTGAGCCAGTAGGACAAGAGCACTTTGAGGGGCGTGGGAGGAAAGAGATGGGCTCAATACAGGAGTAACTGGGGGACATTCTGTGGAGTGTGTTATGCAGAAGGTCAGGACTAGATGGGACCTCTTCTGGCCTTAACAGTCTACGAATGATCCTTAGACAGGCAGGTTTGTCAACTGGCTGAAGAAGAGGGGCTTTGTCACATCCCATCAGTAGGGCCCTACCCCATTCACGGTCAATTTCATGGTCATTGGATTTAAAAAATCATAAATGTCATGATTTCAGCTATTTCGATCTGACATTTCATGTTGCTGTAATTGGAGGGATCCTGACCCAAAAAGAAGGGTGTGGGGGGGTTGCAAGGTTGTAGTGAGGTGTGTGTGTGGCAGTACTCCTACCTTTACTTCTGTGCTGCTGCTGGGGGCAGCATTGCTTTCGGAGCTGGGCAGCTGGAGAGCGGCGACTGCTGGCCAGGGCGCAGAAGTCAGGATGGCCTGGTATGGTATTGTCACCCTGACTTCTGCGCTGTTGCCTGCAGAGCTGGGCCCTCATCATCAGCCGCCACTCTCTGGCCGCCCAGCTCTGAAGGCAGCAGCGCAGAAGTAAGAGTGGAAATCCCGCCCCCCCCAAAAAAAATAACCTGGTGAGCCCCCTGCAACTCCCTTTTGGGCCAGGACCCCCAATTTGAGAAACACTGGTCTCCCCCGTGAAATCTTTACACGATAGGGTAAAAGCACACAAAAGACTAGATTTCATGGCGGGAGACCAGATTTCATGGTCCGTGAGGGCGTTTTTCATGGCCATGAATTTGTAGGGCCATCAGTGACCATTTCACAGCCTAAAGCATTTCACCCTGAGGACAACTGGCTTGACCTACAGCTTAACTTCTCCATGCTCAGCTTCACCCCTTTATACCAGCTCGGGTCACCTTGAAGAACTCCTCTCCACCCACGATATGCGTGCCCTTCAAATACCGGTAGATATTGATCATAGCTGCCTCAGGCGGGCTCTGCATGAAGGATCTTCTCATCTCTCACTTCACTTCACTTCACTTCTCAACTCCTTTTCCTGTTTCCACAGGGTCAGAGATGCCCACCATTCTTTGCCATGCCTTCTGGTCCATGGCATGGTTTTGTAGGTCTTGGAGTTCCAGTCTGTTTCTCTTCAAACTTCTCTTCATATGTATATTTAAAGCAATGCTCAGAGGTCTCGGTCAGGATCAGGGCCTCGTTGTGCGAGGTCTGGTACATGTCCTGAAAAGCGTACGCTCAAAGGACTAGATTCTCCTACTCTTAATCATACTGAGTGGCACCTTAATATATGAAATCAATGGGAACACCTGCGGTGTAAGCGTCAGTTCTTAATATCTCCCCCCTTGGTCCATTAGCTGGCTGAATTCTTATAGGCATCAAGGCAGGAGTGGGCCCTGGAGGATGGATTTGGGGAAGGAGAATGCAGTGGGGGTGGGGCCCTAGTGTATAGGTCATTAGGCATGCGTATATTGTAATATTAAATATTCTAAATTAAACCACGGATGGGCCCATGGCAATAGCCCTGACTCCGAGGGTCCCTCCCAGAGAAGGCCTGGCAGTCAGCCCCACCTTTACTTCTCCAACACCGTGGTTGAGGATTGAGATTCAAGAGGCTTTCCTTCAGTTCTCGGCTCTGCCACAGCCTTCCCAGCGTGACCTTAGGCACGTCACTTCATATACCCGAACCTCTGTTTCCCCATCTGTAAAATGGGAAAAATGGTGCGTCCCAGCCTCTTGGTGAGGTTGCTTGGATCAGTTAATGCCTATGAGATGCTCCCTTGCTGTGTGACAGAGGCCGTGGAAATAGCTAGATCCCAAACCATGGAAGGGCTTTGCAGGTTAAACCCAACTATTCAACTCTCACCTGGAAACTGATGAGATTAGATTAATATGAATTGGGAGGCAACCTACACTCTGCATTTCCTTCCTTTCGTCCTTTATGGATGGGTCAGCTCTGACTCCCACACTTTCCAAACACTCATGAAAAACCCATTAAGCGAAAGCAATGTGACAAACCCAGCTACACAACTCTCTTTTAAAAGGCCCCTTTTAAACTCAGGAACATTTTAGATGCAATCGATGAGATGAAATTGCAAAAACATTGTTTTAAGCTCCCCCGTCCCTTCCTGTGGACATGAACCCTTTCTAGCCTGGAAAAAAACTTCCCAAACCCCATCGGAAAAGGAGGATATTAAAAAACCAATCCCCAATATGCAGGGGTGTGTGAGTGGGGAGGAAGGGGACTGAACCAACCGGGCACCTGCATGGGAACAGTGCAGGATTCCTCCCTAGCGCTCTCTTCTATGCTAAGAGGATGATCTGGCTACAGAATACACCTTTATTATTACTTGTCCACTGACTGGGGATGTTATCCCAGCTCAGAGCCATGCGTAACACACCGACTCAGCAGTCTCCTGATCGCGTTCAGTGGATAGTTTCCAGGCTCTATGAGACCACTCGTGATACAAGCTAATGACATTATTCCTTTATTTCAGCCTTGGGGTAGAATCATAGAATTATAGAATATCAGGGTTGGAAGGGACCTCAGGAGGTATCTAGTCCAAGCCCCTTCTCCAAGCAGGACCAATCCCCAACTAAATCATCCCAGCCAGGGCTTTGTCAAGCCGGGCCTTAAAAACCTCTAAGGAAGGAGATTCCACCACCTCCCTAGGGAACCCATTCCAGTGCTTCACCACTCTCCTAATGAAAAAGTTTTTCCTAAGATCCAACCTAAACCGCCCCCACTGCAACTTGAGACCATTACTCCTTGTTCTGTCATCTGCCACCACTGAGAACAGTCTAGATCTAGTGTAGAAGGCTGCAGGATCAATCCTCACTGACCCCCTGTGGCTAGGTTCCTACTGCTGCTGCGTTTATTCTGGGGACATCGGCGCATGTCAGAGGGGGCATGTGCTGTTCTTTGGCACATCAGCAAAAGGGGCTACAGAGCATATAACTCTGGTTCCACGGCCCAGTCCTCACCTATACCAGTGTGATGGCTCAGGGACCCGCTGATGAGCCAGCACCCTCTATTCCCCCACCCAGAGTGACTCTGAAGTAATCTGAGCAGAGTGTGTCATGGGATGAACCAGGTTCAAAGATTCTATTATACTCTCCTAGTTAACATCACACCTCAGAGCCTTTCCAGTGATTTCTACCGTAGATGAGTGCTTAGCTCCCCCTGGAGCAAGTCTGGCTCAAGCTGCTGTTGACAGAGGCCTAATGTCTCAGGATGAGAGTAACCTGTCTGGGCCTACTCACCCAAAGCCCACTCAAGGCAGTGGAAAGACTCCCATGAATTGTTGTGGGGTTTAGATCAGGCCCTCTGTCCCACAGAAGCCTTGTCTTCTGCTCCCATTCTCAGCCGGGCAGGAGGATGTATGTGTGTTTCAGCCAGTGACAGAAACTGAATCTACTTCTCTTTACTTCCAACTCAGGTAACTCCATTCTGTTCTACCTTCCGACACGCCCTCCTGAAGTTTCAGTTGACGGTGAGATCCTGATTTACTTTCAGCTCAAATCCTGGGGGGTGGGTGTGTGTGTTGCTGTTAGCTGTTAAACAGCTGTCATGATTCACTCCAGAGATGGCTGCCTTTCAGTTGAGAGTCAAACTTGTGTGTGTGAGTGCACGTGTATATAGTGTGTGAGTGTGCCCATATACATCCATAGGATAAAAAACATTATATATCCCATATAAAAATATTACGATATTCAGTATTCTATAGTAGTGGTCCCCAAACGTTATAGTGTAATTCTATATTGTACTGTATTTTATTTAAAAGGGATAAACATCTCTTCTTGTTGGTAAAAATTGCACAGAACTTGGTGGTAGTCAATACTTAGGTCAATTTTTCCTTTAAGTCAATGGGAGATGAGATTGATCAAAGGCAGCAACATCTGACACGGTGTTTCATATCACACGCCTGCATCTCATTGGTAACACACACTTATTTGTTTACCCGAAGCATGGCTGTCACGGCCAGCACCTGGAATTGAACTAGGGACCTGTGGAGGGATATGCATGCGTCGCTAGAACTTGAGCTAAAGAACCAGCCTCCATAATGGGACTGGAAAAGACTCATGTTCTCTGTGAAGAGGAAACAGACCAGGACACATGGCACTCACCGACCAGTGGGTTACACCTAGAACACCCAAGATCAGAGCCCATGGTGCCGGGTGCTGTACAGACACAGAGTGAGAGGTAGTCCTCGCCCCAAAGAGTTTGCAATCTAATTAGAGAAGACACAGAATGAGAGGAGAAACAAGGGGGAAGTAAAAAGCAACAGAGGGTCCTGTGGCACCTTTGAGACTAACAGAAGTATTAGGAGCATAAGCTTTCATGGGTAAGAACCTCACTTCTTCAGATGCAAGATGCAAGGGGGAAGTAACTTACCCAAGGTCAAAAAGCAGGTCGGTGGCAGAGTCACTGGACCAGACCCTCCCAAGTACATTTTCTAAGGCGATTAGCGTATGATCCAGAATGGGGAAAGCACTGTCCATTGGTTAAAGAGGGAATCAAATGCTCTGGATTCTAGTGCCTGTTCTCTCATTAGCTCATGAGAGACCCACAGAGTTACTTCACCTTCCCCCTTGCCTTAAATTTTCCAATTGGTATAGAAGGGGAAATGGGCAAAGCTCCCAAACAGACTTAGGAGGCCAAGTCCCCTTGGTTTTAATGTGGACAACAACAGACCTACCCGGGTGTTCTGAGGCTTAATCAGTTAGGGTTTTATTTACCTTACTACAGAGGACTAACGCAGGCCACCGGGGTGGGTCTCAACTTTCATGCTTATAAAGTGCTTTGGGATCCGCCGATGGCAAGTGCCATTAAAGGAGTATTATTATTATTTCACCAACCTGTTTTTCCTTTTGGGTTTTATCTCACTGCTGCAAGTAAAAAACCAGTCTGCTTGGGGTTTTTTTCCACCCGCCTGGGAACATTCTCAATGTGGTTTAAAAAAAAAAAACAGAATTGAAAGGAAAGATGCTTTATTAATTTCTGAATTTCAGATCTGACTTTTTGTCCAAGATGTTCAAAAGCAGGTGCCTAGAGTAAGGCTCCCAAATCCAGATCCAGATCCTAAATCCATCAGGGGTGCTGCCTCTTTGAAAAGAAGGCCAACTGATTTAGGTGCCTCCATATGGATTGAGGAGTCTAATGTCAGTCACCCGGTTTTGAAAATCTTGCCATCTGTCTTAAAGAGCCCTGCAAACTGTAGGGGATTTAGGCTTGAGCAGGAGATCTCATTTTAAAAGTGCTTTCACTTTCATAGCCGGTTTGTGAAGAATATTAAAAAGTATTCAAGGAACCAGGGTGGGGAGCTGAATTATGTTGGTTTTGGTTTTCTTACCCAGAAGCTTCGTCATGAATTTTATTTCATAGGTGAAGATACAGTTGATCCAGGCTCTGCTTTAAACGATTATTTATTTTTATTAAAGTCCACTCGCTCCCTGGCCTCCTGGCTTGGCAGCCGTTGCCCTGCGCTTTCAACTGGAACATCTGAGTTTGGGAACAAACTCAAGTTCCCAGGACCTGGGCTGGCAGGGGCTAAGTACGTTGTGGAGACGCGGCATTTGAGTCCCCGAAAGAGGAGAAATGCCGGCGTAGCTCTTGGGTACGGGGAGATTCATGTTGGCTGCCTGAGGAGTCATTTGTCTGCCCTCCTAGCTGGAGGGTGACATGAGAGGCTTGTGCCATGGTGGGAAATGAGGGCATGGAATCGGGTTTTATTCTGGGTAGTGGAGACCAGGCTGAGACGCTAGGCATTTCTGCCAGACTATGGGAGAGGGAGAAAGTACTTAAAAGAGAGAAAGCAATTAGGGATACAAATAATTGAATTTTGCCTTTCACTGCAGTTTGAATTGGAAATGCCCACTGGGCTGCCGATCCTGTTCTCCATCTGTGTGGTGGGGTGGGAGGGGTGTGTATGGGTGGCGGGGGGGGAGGGGAATGTAACAGGTTACATCCTGTGCTGCCATGACAATTTAAGGACAATTTCCCCCATCCTGATCTCCTGGGGATCAGCCCGTGATGCTGATTCTGTGAGTGATGCCATTAGGAACTGGGCTGAGAAGCACAAAAACTCATTACACTTAGGAGACCAAGTAGTCATCAGATGGAACGCCCTGGGGTCACCTCAAGCATGGGATGGATGCCACCCGACGGCGGGCTTTGCAAGCCACTCAGGTTTGTAGTGTCTGCCTTTTCAGTAGAATATGACATTTCAGCCTGATTCATCTCATAACTGAACCCTGGGTCCAACCACGTGATGCTTAATGAAAAGAGAGGCTCTATCACTTCTTCTAGGATCTCCAGCTAGCTGAGTGAATTCTCAAGCGTAGCCCTGCATGTGGAGAGGCAGCAAAAGCAGACACTGTTTTTCAACACTGGCTTGATGTTTTCCTTTCCCCCTTTGGGAGAGCCATGGGAACAGAAACTTGTGGACACTGGTCTGGATCCCTGGGTGCCATTTTCCACGCTTGGGTTTCAGCGACAGTGGAAATCTCTGGCATGGATCTTTCCGGTACTAACTTGGTTTCCTCCCTGGCCGTCAGAAATCTCAAACCCAATGTGCTGCGGCATTCCTTCGGAATAGCCAGTTCTAAGCAAGGCTTTGCAGCTTCAGTGTGGCAGCTCCAGGCTCACTCACGCTCTGTATCGTATAATGGACAAACAGAGCCTTTAAGAGGGGGAGAGGAAAGGAACCAAAGTCCCAGCACCCATGCCCTTTGGTGCCAGCTCTTAAGAGCAAAGTCCAGCTGAATCCAGATACTTCCCTCCCGGTCGCATATGCTTTTGTGGCTCCCCATCTGCAGAGAGCTGGTCTCTTGCCCTGTTTTTGTATTCAGAACCCACAATTACAGTCTCTGACCTCAGGCCACTCTTGAGAAGCCAAACCAGAGGGGAAGTCTTGCCTGAAACTCGGTACCGTTGAGGTCGGTGGCTTGGTTCCTAACAGGAATGTCTCAAAACATTTTGGCTCGGTGGTGGTGAGTCCTGGAGCGCGGAACTTGATTTCTGCGGGGCATGCATGAAGCACATACTTTGCTATATAGGGCCGACTCTTAGCCCTCAGCTCAAGGCGGTGGACCCGATCCCTTGCTGGTGGAGCGCTACTGATTTCAGTCGAGTTCTAGAAGGAAGGATTTAGCCTTATGCTTTTAGTGCTAACGCTTTGCATAAAGCCATCTGCTTAGCCCCAGTAATTACACGCTGGTCTTGCCTAGCAGAAGGCGTTTTTATTTAGTGATTTAGCCCCGTGCTCCAGTTTAACAGATCCAAACGTTGTCTTTCCTTCACAATCAAAGCGGCTGGCTTTTTTTACTTGGTTTAGGTCTTAAAGAAAAGGTAACGTCTCTGTAACCATGTTCAGGGCTTGCCGACAGGAGAAGCTGCTTGTTCTGCCTGCGTGCAGCTGTGCCTTCTCACCGCCCGATTCTCCTCCTGCTCAGACCCTCAGTTGGTAGCGCTATAGAGCTGAATGGCGTTATCTATGCCCATTTATACTAGCAGAGGAGCTGGTCCAATGGAGATACATCAGAGGAAAACCTGAATGCGTGAGAGGAGAATCAGGCCCTGGGGATCAAATTTGCTAGTGGCATAAAGGGAAGCTACTCCATTGAAACCGGCGGAGTCACAGCTGTATAAAGCAGGTGAGTTCACCCTTTTCGACACAGACTGGGTGTCCTGGGTTCTGCAATTCACTGGACTAGAGTCACCTACCGTCTGTAGCACCAACGGGCCAAGCCCTGAGGTCACTCCTCGGTTCAAACTCCCGTCGAAATCATTGTTCGGGGAATACAATGGGTGCTTTGCTTGAGGAAGGATTCTCAGTTACTCTGGCATCCATCCTAGCAACTCTGTCCAAGGCAATGGGCCAAAGGCTGGGGATTTTACTCCAGGCAAACTCCATATGAAATTGATGAGGGTTTGGGCCTAGCTCCGGAGCTGCAGTTACTCTGGGTTTAAAGTGCCAGAGCTCAGTTATGAATCACCGTGCCGGTTTCAGAAGTTACTCTCACTCCCTTCCGCAGCACAGATAGACCCTGTGGGGAGGCCGTGTGCAGAGATCAGAAACAAGCCAGTTTATCGGCTGCTTTAAAATGAGCTTCGAGAGTCCAAAGATGCATTTTACTCTAAACGCACTGAACCAGCTCACCGTCTGATGCAAATCAGCACCACTCCATTGAAGCTCTGACGATTTACACCGGCTGAGGATCTGGCCTTCAATATTAATTCCCACCTGGCTTCAGGATGCTCCACGTTGAGAGACGAGTCTATCCGAGAGTTTGGTTGGGTCTACTGTGAAGTCAGAGTCCATTTGCCAAATTCAGATCGGGATCTTATGTGCTGGTGCTCTGGTTCGGATACTGGACTCCTCAAAGGAGGAGGGATAATAATACTTAGCTCTTTGTATAGCGCCGTTCACCAGCAGATCTTAAAGAGCTTCACAGACTTCAATGCATTTATCCTCCCAACACCCCTGTGAGACAGGGCAGGGCTATTATCCCCATTGTACAGATGGGGAACTGAGGCACATACAGACTAAGTGACTTGGTCAAGGTCATGCAAGAAATCATTGGCGGAGCAGGAAATTGAATTGCTGTCTCCCAAGTTGCTGGCTAGTGTTTTAACCATTGGAGCATCCTTCCTCTCTCAGGTCACTGCTCTAGTCCCACCAGGCACCCTGCTAAAGAGAGGGGGAGCTCTCCAGAGACCCTGGATGTATTATGGCTGACAACAGCTTCCTCCCAACATGGCTGTAGTTGCTGATTGCTAAAGCCGTAATAACCTCCAGGAGAGTGGTGCGTTCGTACTACGGGAGACCATCAGTCAAGTGCAGTTTCCAAGGGGTTAAAGCTGGAGGGCATCCTTAACGATGGCATTTCTTGGCTTTTGAGCAATACACCGTACTATTGTTTTAAGACTGCTAAATAACAATGGAATTATGAATCTTAAGGCTGTAAAGTCCCGTGCTGAACAGCAGAATGCTTTCCAAAGTTTTCCATGAAGTCTTAGTAGTTTGGTAGAATCTGTTTGCTCTACACCAGTCAATAATGTTTAGTCATTCATGCTGAAACAAGGATGTTTTTCAGAACCTGTATCCATGAATTGCATGTTAGTGTTACTTGCTGGTTTGTGTGCTGGATTCATCCATTGTCTTCACCTGAGTTATGGCAGAGAGATTGGTGAAGGTGTTTCTGTGTTTGCTCATTTGCATTTTTCAGCAGATTCGCTCTGACTGTATCCCCTTTTGGCTTCCCACCGATGCTCCAGCAAATGACTTCGGGCTTGATCCTCCCACACTCAATTCCACGAGAGTTTTGCCATCGAATTGCATAGGACTAAGATGAGACCCCTTATTGTCAAGAAACATGGCATTCTAAGTGAATTGTAGAGAACACTTATGGAGAGCACATTTTGAATTCATAATCATGAGTATTCCCATCGGAAACCCGTTTCTCAGATTTAGAGCTCATCCAATCAGGAAAACAGCAACTAACCATGTGACCTAGGTATCCGGTCAAAACAGGTCTAATTTCAAACATTGAATTCTTACAGCAAACAGTCCATGAACAAGGTACGGAAAAACAACTAGTCCTTGAAGTTACTTTGCAAATGATTTTGGATGACCCACACTTCTAAGAAATGTTGAGAACAGAAAGAGAATCACAATTCATCCAAGAAACGAGCGGTTCTGGATTATTTACCCAGAAAGGCATTTGCAGCATGATGGCTCGGACAGCAATGCCTGTCGTTGAACCACTAAGTTATGGGTTCAAATCCCTCTGGGGCTCTAAGCTTATTCTGCAATATAGTGCTAGGAGCACTGCACTAGGTGTTGTTTTTTGGGATGAGCCATAAAACATTAACTCCTAGATGCCCCCAATCTCTCCGGTGACTCTTTTTGGAGGGGAGGGGGAATATAAAGATCCCATATCACTTTTCATAACAGCAAGAAACCAACCCAGAGTCCTGATTAGCATGACCACTCAGTAACCACAGCAGCCAAGATTGGATTAGCGCGTGCAAAAGGGTACTGGCAAAACCCACTTCAACTCAGGCTTGTAGAAGGTTTAGGGTGGAAGTACTATATACCTGAGTACATGTCTGGCCTCCACTTCAAGCTGGCAGCCCCTTATTCGAAGTGAAAACTTTTCACGACCCTCCCCTTACTTTTGCTATAAAAGTAAGAGTAAAAAAATGCATCACAGACAACAATGATCAGCCCATACAATAGACCAATACTACCTATACTACATTTGACCTCACTGACTCTGAAGGTTTTGGCCAATCCAATGTTATTCTGGAAATTTTATTTTCTTTGCTTTAGAACAGTAATAACATTTTCAATGTCCCCTGATTGTTTTTCGTGACTTCCCTAGGAACTGTGCTTGAGAAACATGGTTCTGGTAGATGAAAGTTTCTTCTGGCTTACTACAATAGACATACTGCATGATGGTTTGCATATTGGCCTAGTAAGCCCAAGGTTGTGAGTTCAATCCTTGAGGGGGGGATTTAGTTGGGGATTGGTCCTGCTTTGAGCAGGGGGTTGGACTAGATGACCTCCTGAGGTCTCTTCCAACACTGCTATTCTATGGGTTGTTTGGTTGGAGAGAACTGAGACACTAGTATAGGATTCTTCCTCCACATTCTTTTTCAACCCGCCTCTGTGCAGGACAAAATTTTGCACTATGCTAGAAATGGGCTCATGGGCAAAGTTCTGACCTGGATTTCCAAGACTCTAAAGGATGAATCTGTTCACACCTAGCTTTCTCCTTTGGCTCATTTTAAAGAGAGGGGCAACTTGTGGCATCTGGATCCGGATTCAGATTTCAAACACCTGCAGGGTTTGGGAGTCTTGTTTCAGGCCCATCTCTAGAATCCAGCATTCATAGGCAACCTTAGCCCTTGGCATGCTTACATGGTGTCAATGCAATGTTCTTTCCCAGCTGTTTTTTGTAAGCTGCGGGGTTTGGGGTGTAGTCTAGCAGCCGTAATATTGAGTTAATGAAGTTTTTTACATTAGGGACACAGGAGACATTTGCCTCTCCATGGAATGTTTTTCACGCTTTTCCATGAGGCCTTGAAGCCAAAGTATTTCAAATGCTGAGTAAATCTTTATTCCTTTTCATGCCCAGTTTCGTTTATTCCATCAGCATTGGCTCCCTGGGCACATAAATATTCCTGCTGTACAGGACAAACTGCCGGTGTAGACAGCCAGCGTCAATTTGTAATTTCTAACGATCGAGCTGGCGCTGGAAGTGGCAGGCAGCCAGGAACTAGAAGCACTTCATCTTTTCCTCAAGTTTCATGTAATAAAGTGAAATAATTGGGGTAATCAATTCAGAAAGAAAGCTGCACCTGTTTTGCTCACAGCAGGGTTCAGAAGGAGGACCTTGCCAATTAGAGGCTGTGAAATCCTGCCTGCTTAGAACCGTTGATTCAGACTGGCCATGGGAGAACTTCAGAAGTTCAGGGGGGTTATAAACACGTAGGAGTTCAGATGTTTCGCCAAATGCATCCACAACCACTTATCTCTGGAGACCTACAGGGGACCAAGGACCGAGGTGAGATTTCTAGCACTACCAGGTCCTGGTTGGGAGAAAGATCTCATGAGACGAGCCTCTTTTTGTTTCTGGCCATGAGAATTTAGGTGGTACAGGCAAAGAGAAAATATACATGTAATAGAACCCCCTTTTTCTAGCCCCCCCAAATAGTCTAGTTTCTGGGTGGTTCTTATTTCATCTCCACCCTTTTAGGCTTCCCTATGAGGGAAGATACTGGTGGGAGCCATCCTGCGGTGGCAGCTGATGGGAAGGGTATGGGCCCAGTCCATGGGGCTAGGATGACGGTCTGCAGTCAGAGATCCACAGAATGCAATACTTTGAGCACCAAGCTCAACAGGGCCTGAGACTCTGGGAAGGGCCAGGGGCTCAAAGGAGGGGCCTAGCCTTACACAGTGACCTGTAGACCAAAAACAGCTGGAGAAACCTTGGAATAGATGACTTGAGTCTCTAACGTCTATGGGCAAATACCTGCCCTGTGCCATGTGGATTTGCTAGTGAGGGAAGAGGAGGAAAACAGCCTTTGCCCTTCCCGCAGAGCACCCATGAGGCACCAGCGTAGAAGACCCATCTACTGATTAAGAAAGCACCAGGATAAGACCTGGCAACTGCCCATCAGAACTCTGGCAACTAGAGCAGATGGTTAGCTCCTCAGCCAGCTACACCTAGACTGACCCATGGAGCACAGCTAGCAAGGGGCATCCATTGCTGCTTTCTGGAGCCCTTTGTGTGTACGTCCATTAGGATAGACATAGACTTGGCCAACATTGCATGGCACGTCTGTGACAGAGCCAGGAACCCAACCTAGCTCTCCTGGATCCCTGTCCAGTGCCCTAAACAAGAAAAACATCCCTTCTCTTCTTGCAACTTTCCTGCCTTATGCACCATCCAACCCATGCACGGAACGAGGCCAGGGACCTGTAGAACAAAGAGCATGTGGTCCTGTAAATAAAGATTATATCATAACACGTACATATCTGGGAGCTGAATTAAGCTTGCAGGGGCATTTTAATGTTGGTATTTTGTAACTTTTTAGTACTTGACTTTGCAGCCTTTATGTTCCTTAATATAGTTTTTGGTATGTCATTTCCTAGGCTGTTTAAAAACAAACTGAGAAAAACAGAACTTAACTTTAGCTGTGACTCTAATCAATCAAACATCCTCATAATGAAAACAGCTGCTGAAATTACCAGACTCAGCTAATATTGCTAATTAGTCCCAAAGATTAATTTGACCAGCTCTTCTCAGCATCTCTTGGGATCTGGTCCTTTCAGATTAACTGGTGTGAAAAATGCTGTCTGCCAGAGAGATACTACCATTTTGTGGGTTACAGTAGGCAAGCCCCAGGTCACATCACAAGCCAGTTTTCACCCTGCTTTATGCAGCATCCATCTTAAAAACGCAACACCACGGTTTATGTTCAAGCAAATATATTTAGCCTGCAAAAGCTCTTTCAAAAAACCAGTTTTTAAAGTAGTGACTGGAGAACCAAAAATGCTGAGATAGGCTCAAATGAAAGACCTGGATTGGAACACTTCCAAACTTTCGGGTCCAGAGCCTGCCCAGTGTCTCTATGATGGACCAAACCAAAACCTTGAAACTCCGGGGAAGTTCAGATCTGGATTCACATTCACACTTGCTGGCTCAGACCCATCTGGACTTAAAATGTAGGCTCAGGCATATGTTTAAAATGTTTACATAACACTGTATAGTGATTCTGGTCCCAGCTAGCATGCAGTTGTGAGAAAAAATGCTAAATAATGAGGACAGCGGGCAGGCAACCAATTTGTTTGTAAAACTTCAGAAAAATTAGAGGACAATGAGCATCTTCTTTGTCACGTGATGTCAAGCAAGACATTTTCAATCTGACAAGCTGTAGTCTGAGCTCCTGTGTAATACAGGCCATCAGATGTCCCTGAATTAATTCCTGTTTGAATTAGCGCATATCTTTTACAAGGACATCCCGTCTTGACTTAAAAGTTGCCCGTGATGGAGAATCCACCACGACCCTGGGCAAATTGTTCCTATGGTTAATTACCCTCCCTGTTAAAAAGTTGTGCCTTATTTCTCATCTGAATTGGTCTCGTTTCAACTTCCAGCCCCTGATATTATGTGACTCACTACAATGAAACCAGAAGTTATGGACTTGATGGGGGAATTACTGGGTGAACTTCAACGGCTTGTGTTATAAAGGGCCTCGGGCTAGATGATCACAATGGTTCCTTCTGGCCTTTTGGAGCCTATAAACTGGACTTGGAACCTATAACTCGAGAAAATGCTGCTGCTGATATAAAACAGATTTTTTTTTAAATGTAAAAGGCATGTGTGTGTGCTGTGCATATCACAGGTGTCACAATGCATGCAGCCAAGGGTGACACCCAGATGGGTGGATATTTTCATCATGTTCACACTCGCTCACCGAGAAAGGTGGACTCAGATTCCCTTTGACTTCAGGGTAATGTTTCTGATGATTTCCTTTTCGTTATCTCACTGGATCCCAGTCTGAAACCTAGTGGGCTGGAAAACATCTTCTAAACTAGAGTGACTGGCTTAGCTAGAGAGAATTTCAGGGGAGATGAGAAGGCGTGTACTGACTGGAGTTGCCATGCTGAGGGAATCCTCAGCTGTGCCTTCCGAGCATCTTTAAGGTTCCTTTGTGGTGCTCTGATAGGGCAAATTCACCTGAACTTGGGCAGCATCTGACCCATTGTCTGCTAAGGACACCGGGATTATGTTTCCAAGGCTTCCAGCCATATCTTCCAAATCTCCTGGTCATTTTATTTTTATAGTTGGATTAAATCAAACCCATCATACCCCTTTATTGGAATATTTTACCTCTTAAACTGAGGCGAAGGCCTGGGAGCCAGGAGAACTGGATTCTGGTCCCAGCTACCCAACTCACTGGCGGTGTGATGTTAGCAGAATGGCTTAGGCCAAACTTTTCAGCTCCCATCAATTTCAGTTGGGCACAGGGAACCCAAATAAATGACAGGTTTCAGAGTAGCAGCCGTGTTAGTCTGTATCCGCAAAAAGAACAGGAGTACTTGTGGCACCTTAGAGACTAACACATTTATTAGAGCATAAGCTTTCGTGGGCTACAGCCCACTTCATCGGATGCATAGAATGGAACACACAGAAGATATTTATACATACAGAGAACATGAAAAGGTGGGAGTAGCCATACCAACTGTAAGGGACCAGTCAATTGAGATGAGCTATCATCAGCAGGAGAAAAAAACCTTTTGAAGTGATAATCGAGATGACCCATAGAAGGTGTGAGGATAACTTAACGTGGGGAAATAGATTCAATGAGTGTAATGACCCAACCATTCCCAGTCTCTGTTTAAACCTAAGTTAATTGTATCTAATTTGCATATTAATTCAAGTTCAGCAGTCTCTCTTTGGAGTCTGTAAAAAGCAACAGAGGGTCCTGTGGCACCTTTAAGACTAACAGAAGTATTGGGAGCATAAGCTTTCGTGGGTGAATGCCCACTTCATCAGATGCAAGTAATGGAAATTTCCAGAGGCAGGTATAAATCGTATGGAGATAACGAGGTTAGTTCAATCAGGGAGGGTGAGGTGCTCTGATAGCAGTTGAGGTATGAACACCAAGGGAGGAGAAACTGCTTCTGTAGTTGGCTAGCCATTCACAGTCTTTGTTTAATCCTGATCTGATGGTGTCAAATTTGCAAATGAATTTGCTCAGCAGTTTCTCTTTGGAGTCTGGTCCTGAAGTTTTTTTGCTGTAAGATGGCTACCTTTACATCTGCTATTGTGTGGCCAGGGAGGTTGAAGTGTTCTCCTACAGGTTTTTGTGTATTGCCATTCCTGATATCTGACTTGTGTCCATTTATCCTCTGGTGTAGTGACTGTCCAGTTTGGCCAATGTACATAGCAGAGGGGCATTGCTGGCATATGATGGCATATATAACATTGGTGGACATGCAGGTGAATGAGCCGGTGATGTTGTAGCTGATCTGGTTAGATCCTGTGATGGTGTTGCTAGTGTAGATATGCGGGCAGAGTTGGCATCGAGGTTTGTTGCATGGGCTGCCCCTCTGATCTTTGGAGTCTGTTTTTGAAGTTTTTTTGTTGCAAAATTGCCACCTTCAGGTCTGTCACCGAGTGGTTAGAGAGGTTGAAGTGTTCTCCCACTGACTTTTGAACGTTATGATTCCTCATGTCAGATTTGTATCCATTTATTCTCTTGCGTAGAGATTGTCCGGTTTGGCCAATGTATATGACAGAGAGGATCCCCAAAAGAGTGGACAGTTAAAACACATTTCAACCATGCCTCAGTTTACCCATCTAAATAATGAGACTACTACTGCCGACCAGTCTTTAAAGAGCTCGTGCATCTGTGGTGAAAAGCACTATGGAAGTGCTGGGGATTATTATTAGGCGCACTGTGTGTGTTTGGGGGGAGGGGAGGTTACGGACCGATCTGACACAGGGCAGCCTGCGTCCTGCAAGGTGATTGGGTTCTTAGCGCATCTCTACACTACCAACCTCTTGACAAAGGCCATGAGAGTTTCTCTCGGTGGTAGCAGATATTAATCATTGTCTCCCAGTGGTGAAGTCCGTTAAGAAATGCTTAGGAAGGATGTTTACAGTGACTGAGGTGGGGATGTACTGGGGGAAATGTTTGCTTTGACAACCAGTGGTTTCCAAAACTCCTTTGCACGGAGTTCCTGCTTTGACTAAGCGGAAAGCCTTGACGGAACAGGGGTTGACGTGAAAGATTATTCTTCTCAGACTCTCTTCTCTTTCTTCCTCTCCTCCTCCTCCTCCCTTTCACTGCCTCTACTTCTATCAGCAGCCAGTGTATACACACACACACACATGCTAGTTGCAGTCATGTGGTCAAGTGGGACCAATGAACCTCATAGAGGTCGTGGGAACGGGATCTTGCTCCTGGGAGATAAATGGGATTGTCATACTTTGGGCAGCAGTTGGCAAACTGGTACTGGATAATGCTGCTAACTAGATGTAAGTAGACCAATGCTCTGGAAGAAGGCCCGCCAGGTTTCCAAATTTAGCCAGCAGACATCTCAAACCTCTGGCTGTTGCATTTTTTACAGGCAGTAAAGACCCTGGGCTCCACTGGATGGGAAGTCTTATCTGTTCTGTGCTGCATGGGTGCTAATGGGAACTCATTCAGGTCAGGCAGGCCGGTTTGCAAAGCCCATCTCATGCTTTAGGTCAGTAGTTCTCAAACTTTTGTACTGGTGACCCCTTTCACATAGCAAGCCTCTGAGTGCAACCCCCCCTAATAAATTAAAAACACTTTTTTATATATTTAACACCATTATAAATGTTGGAGGCAAAGCGGGGTTTGGGGTGGGGTTGACAGCTCATAACCCCCCCCATGTAATAACCTCGTGACCCCCTGAAGGGTCCCAACCCCCAGTTTGAGAACCCCTGCTTTAGGTTCTGTGTACGATTCAGGTTTTTTTGCAAAAGAAACCCTTCAATGCATTTTCTTCCGAGATGAAAAATTAGTGCCAGTAACTTACCACCCTGCAAACCTACAGTAACAAACCAGTGTGTGCTGCCCATTTCTTAGCAACTGTGTTGTCACACACTCATGTGTTAAGCCCATTGCCCATGAGTAGCCCTACAGTAACACACCAGCATGTGTGGCTGAGCGCTCTTGTATGACCATACAAAAATGAAAAAAACAAACAGTGGCTACTATACTATTTTCTCTTCTGTTTGACAGCTTCTGGGATTTCAGCCCCCTCCCCCTCTTTTTGCATGTTGCAAATAGCCATATCCCCAACATTTTTGCAGAAAAGTTCAACGACAGGGACACAAAGCTGTCCCCAAATGGAAGGGTGCCAATTTTGGTGTGGTATTTGGTGACGCAATGTTTGCCGCTTTTGCTCAGCCCGGACAATAACAGTGCAGATCACTGCTTGTGAGCCACCCTACACAAACAAACTGTTGCGTTCATGCCCAATGGAGGGCAATTCGCGCTTGGTCTGGGACCAGCTTTCAGTTGTTGGCTTCCAGTGGGTTGTTATGAAAAAGCACAAAGGAGACAGAGTCAAATTCTCTCGTTCACTATGTATGCTTTGTGCCACTAAGTGCTGCCCATGCCTCCCCTCAGTGAAGGAGGAGGAAGGAACATGGTGGGGGCGAGATGGGGACGTAGCAAAGTTATAAGCAGCCAAAAACAGGAACTTATAATGGAAAGTGTTAGGCAACCTTAATGTCCCTGCTAGTTCTACGGCTAATTCTTTGTGTGGCTTAGAAGCTGATTCTGAAGCAGATTGTAGTTTGGATTTAATGACACAAGCCCAGTGGTTGCAGGGAAAATGTCTTCAAGACACTGCCGCTAGGTTATTTTTGTCCTTACAAAGAGCGCCAGCATCTGGACTTCAGGGAAAAAAATGCAGTCATTAATGAGTGGAATTTGTAATATCGGGAACAATTAACCAAAGGGGCAACAGTTAATGGCTTGAAAGTTTCCACCGCTCAATCATATGGAGGTTTTTCTAACACAAACCAGTGACAAATTGCTGATGAGAGGCGAGTCAGCGGAATGGCTCGGTTTCAACATCAGGAGTTAATAGTCCCGCCATAAACATACACTTCAGTTGTATTTATTTAAGATATTTCATCGAGAAAAATTCCTGAGTCAAAAGAGCAGGTTTCCAGCATTAGTCAGGGACGCTGCTGAATAAACAATGCGTTTTTTTGAGGGGAAATATGTCAAAAAGAAAGTGTCACGTTTGTCAAGTGAAAGGATGGAGCCTGGTAACTTTTCTCTTTGCTGTATGCAGCCGGTCTACAAACCTCTTGCGCAAAGCAGCTACCAAATGCTGGCTGTGACATCAGAGAGTCTTGCAACGCACCCCAAGGGAAGGATTGGACTCATCTGGGTGAAATCCATCCTCACGCAGACGGTGGATTTCAACTTTGTGTTGTCTTTCGCACGGGGGTGATTTCTCCCTCCCTCCCCCATCTCAGTAAAAATGGTCTTCTCGTTCACTTTAGCTAGGATAAATTAGGCTATAGAAAGCCTCCACGGAGTGGGGAACTTTGTACCGTTGGAAAAGCAAGTGCATTATGTCCTTGTTTTCCCACAAAGCCTCCGCTGTCAGAGGCAGGATACGTGCCCTTTAGGGTTGGATCAGGGTCGGGATGCACCAATATAGCTTGTATTGGGAATGGCAACTATGAGTAGAAATAAATGCAAGCCCTTTTTCTAACCAGTTCAGCCCCGTTTTCCGTTTACAAATGACGGGTGATCAGATTTTTAGGAATTTGTTTATTAATTTTTTTTTTTTGGCTAACGAGTTAGAAGAACAATAGGTCAGCCTCTGGGTGGCTCGGAAAGTATTTGCCAAATTGATTGCTCCTAGTGTTCGTCATTTGCAAGTCGCTGTTCCCCCTAGCAAGTGGTACGTTCGGTATTGATTCTGGGCCCAAGCTGCATGAAAGAGATTTTCATTATCCTACCTCTCCATAACAGAACCTGGCTTCAGCAGCCCACCCCCAGACTTCTCCACATTTCTTTATTCAAGTTTTGAATTGATGATGACAAATTTGTGAGAGGTTTCTTTCTTTCTTTGTTTTTTTTTTTTAGGCTTGTTCCTTGCGGTCAGAGAACCACATTTTTGCAGAGGAAAAAGAAGGGTGTGTGAGATTGGGAGGTGGGAATGAATTGTTTGGACACTTGGAAGAATTGCTAATGGCATCGTAAGGTTGTACACTGGAAAGCCAAGGCCACCCGTGCAGAGCTCTTGGAACCGGCTTGGCTTTCTGCTCTTCCTTTTGACATTCTGAGAGGTAGCACCAACTTTCACTGCTCTGCCAATTCATTTTTGACTCATCAACATGGAAAAAAGAATAGGAACAATATTGGAAATTCGGCTTGGATATTTACTGGCCATTATTTTGTTAAAAATGTAATTGTACAGAAACCATACGCTCTAGGCTCCCCCCACCCAAGTGCCTGCAATTGTTCCCCCAGATTTAGGGTCATTACAGTATAATTTTAAAGGGGGAAGAAAGTGCATATAAGAGATTAAGAATACTGATATGTAGCAGTATTATGGTAGCACCTTGCAGTATTTCTCAAATGCGGCCACCGGTGGCTTTTCTTGCAGCCATGGTAGACTCCTGGGTGGTGACAGGGTGGAGGGGGAGGCAAAGCAGGGTGGAGGGAGAGGCCAAGACTATAACAGGGTTCAAAAAAGAACTAGATAAGTTCATGGAGGATAGGTCCATCAATGGCTATTAGCCAGGATGGGCAGGGATGGTGTCCCAAGCCTCAGTTTGCCAGAAGCTGGGAATGGGTGACAGGGGATGGATCACTTGATGATAACCTGTTCTGTTCATTCCCTCTGGGGCACCTGGCATTGGCCACTGTCAGAAGACAGGATACGGGGCTGGATGGACCCTTGGTCTGACCCAGGCTGGCCATTCTTATATTCTTATATGATGTTCTATCTGTTGCTCCTGGATACGCCATTTTGGTGTTGGTGGCTGAGGCCTCCAGCAGGGGTTGGCGCCCTGCGCCAGCTCTGGAGACAGATGGGACACAATGCTGGTTGAGCAAGGTGTGTTCCCCCCACCTTTCCTGGGCAGTGGGGTTTGAGCTTTGGCCTTTAGCTCTGGGATGCTCAGGTGGTGGGTTCCAGCGGCAGGACACATACAAATATCACTTTTCACAGCAGACGACTTACTAGCTAGCCAGTCTTTAAAAAAGCAACCAAAAAAGCAAAAGAAACACAACAAAAAAGACAAGAATGCGCCAAGCACCTTATTTGTCTTTCTATTCTGTTTAGATCCAGTAAGGAATAGCGGCAACTGTGCATTATTTTCATTATTGAGTCTGCAAAAAAACCCAAAGAACCCTACATAAATCAATGACAATGATTTGGACATGCATCTGTGCCTATTTATTTGTTCTTCCTAAAGTTAATTAAGTATTTTAGGAAAAATTGTCAGAGCAGCTCCCAGCAAAAGTTGGTGGCTGCACTCTAAGGCCACCAAAATATTGGCTGAGAGACCCCCATCCAGCTGAGATTAGTCCCATCTGCTCTGAGTCACACACAAGCAGAGCAGGCTAGCAGCTCAGGAGGAAGAATAGCTCAGTGGTTTGAGCACTGGCCTGCTAAACCCAGGGTTGTAAGTTCAATCCTTGAGGGGGCCATTTAGGGATCTGGGGCAAAAATCTGTCTGGGAATGGGTCCTGCTTTGGGGAGGGAGTTAGACTAGATGACCTGAGGTCCCTTCCAACCCTGATATTCTAGGATTCAGAGGGTTTACAATCTAAACAGTCAAAAGGTGGGATTTTTACCCCCCAATGTCACACAGGTAATCTTTAGTAGAGCTGGGAATGGAGCCTACTAAAGAATTCCAGACTAAAGCCTTCGCCACAATACCATTTTACCTCTACAATTATTTATAGAGGCTGGGAACAGGATTATTAGGACAGAGGCTTGAGATCTCTGCTAGAAGCAAGCCCAGTGTGTGCTCAATTCATTCCAGTGGAGGCCGAAAGCTTGGCATGAACAAGACAGGATAACACAGTGGAAGGAATTCTGGAGGGGCTTGGAAACAAACGCTCGCCGGAGGCTGATGAAGTAGATAGATGGAGTGGCAAATAACGCTACCTGGGAGACTCACAAGGATACCAGAGGGGCTGGAAAACCAGAGAGCCTGCCCGATCACGTAACTAACGGGGTGAGAGGTACACGGTCCAAGGACACTGCCGAGGCTGCCAAGGTCAGAGAGACCTAGAACATTAACAGTGGAGGAAGATCCCGCTGAAAGTTTTGAAAGGGAGCAGAGAGGCAGGGAAGGGGGATGCATCACCGGGAACCTTGCTGGTGGACTCTCTGCTAAGGAGTTCAAATGTTGCCCAGGGTTTAAAAAAACAAAGCAAAGTTGCTGTGGAGGAAGAGGAGTGTGCCAAGAGAAAAGCAAAAGAGCCCTTTAAAAATAGTTATGTCAGATGGGCCCCTTGACAAATTGGCCTTTTTAAAAGGCTCCCCGGGGGACATTTTATCTCTGTCAGAGCCTTATAAAATTTGTTTTTGCCGAGGGAGCTCTCTGTGAACCAGCAACGTCTTGGCGATGATCTTCAGTTCCTTGGGACTCCGGCAGCACCACTCCCTGTCATGTGGTCTGGGTACGGGCAGTAAGTGCAAGGGTGAGGGGAGAGTTCAGCATGGAACAGAAGCTCCTTCCACGGCCCTGGCTGGGAGTTACAGACCTGACTGATCCAGCCCGAAGCAGCTGGGAGGGGAACGTCTCGGCCTCTGGATAAACATGACCAATCAGCCTGCGTGCTCAGAGACTCGCTGGCTTTATGCTGCCCCGGCTGAATTTGAGAGCCCAAAAGGTGGGGAGAAACTGGCTGCATTTGGTCAGAGCTGAGGGGTTCTTCATTGTCCAGGGCCCAAACATTGGTGTGGACATCTGGTCTGACCCCAAACTCTCCCCACTTCTCGCCCCTCACAGTTACAATCTATGTTCTGAGAGTCCCTTAATGCTCCTCTCAGAACTTGGTTCCTTTTAGCCAAAACAAC
Organism: Trachemys scripta elegans; assembly: GCF_013100865.1. Lineage (NCBI taxonomy): Eukaryota > Metazoa > Chordata > Testudines > Emydidae > Trachemys > Trachemys scripta. The sequence goes on along the minus strand of NC_048308.1, from coordinate 2,567,613 downwards.
CCCTCCACCCCCTCTCCCCAGGATACCTTACCCAGCCACCCAGCTCTTCCTGGGCCTTCTCCAAACCCTTGGACCAGAGAGTCCCTGAGTTACTGCCCCTTTCCTAGTTCTCATCTTCCACTAGATAGACTCACGGCAGATCTTGCTCTTCTCTCGCCTTTCACTGTTCTGAGGGAAGGGCTGCTTATATGCCCAGACACTCTTTCCCAGCATGCCTTCCTGTGCATCACAGAGCTTTTTAATTTCATGTTGTAGAACCAAAATAGTCTAACCCCCTATCCTCCTCCTCCCCAGTTCTGGATGCCTCCGGGGGGGTTATCAGTGCTGGAGTACTGAGAGATTGGATCTTTCACATCTACTTTGCTCCATGTTTGCAGTGCTGAAGCCCAGTTCTGTGGGTAAATGGGCAAGAGCCCAGCAGTCTTCACCTGTGGCAGGGTGAAGCCCTTCTAGAGACCCACCATAGCCATGCTGGAGAGCCAGATGGTATGGGAAGGGTTACCTGCAGAAAGATTGCTTGGCTGGCAACATCCTGGATAGAAGTCAGCGTTTGGTACTGCAGACACAGCATGATGAAGAATCAGAGAGGGCAGTGTAGAATGGGAAAGAAAATTGGCGGCATGTGACCTCCAGAAGAAGAAAGAGGAGAATGCATGTACCCCCAATGCAGACAGAGGTAAGAAACTGATTTCAGGCTCTCTGCACAGGTACTACTGCTGAGAGTGCCTTCAAAGAGTTATCTGAGGGAAGGGATCAGAAGGAGACCCCATTGACTGGAAGGCATGGGATGTATTGTCCTAGGGATGGGGGGTTCCATGACCACCACACTCAAGAGGTGGTGGTCCGGGACTCCCTCCTAAGGGGGATGGAGTCATCCATCTGCTGTCCAGACCAGGAGACTCGAGAAGTGTGGTGCTTCCCTGGAGCTAGAATTCAGGATGTGACGGAGTGTCCGCTGAGACTGATTAAGTCCTCAGACCGCTACCCCTTCCTACTTCTCCACATGCGCACCAATGATACTGCCAAAAATGACCTTGAGCGGGTCACTGCAGACTATGTGGTTCTGGGAAGAAGGATAAAGGAGTTTGAGGCGCAAGTCGTGTTCTTGTCTATCCTCACCGGCAGGAAGCGGAGGAACCCGGCCCCAGCCTGCTCCACTCTGCCAGCTCCCAGACGCGTCGCTCCGCTTCCTGCTGCCAGTGAGTGTGGGTGGCGGTCCTTCCCTCTCCCCCAAGTGACACGGCTGGGGCCGGGGCCGGGGAAGTGGAGGGGGCTGGGGCGGGTCGCTACACTTCCTGCTACCGGTAAGTGCAGAAGGCGGTCCTTTCCCCAACCCCTCCACCCCAGCGACACGGCCGGGGTGGGGGAGCGAAGCAGGCTGGGGCTGGGTCGCTCCGCTTCCTGCTGCCGATGCTAGGCCCCCCACTAATCTCCTGGGGCCCCCGGAAGCAGCTCCCCACAGCTCCCGACTCTGTGGTTCTGCAGCCCTTGAGCGTGAGCACCTCCCCCCCCACGGAGGGGCTGGACCCCCCATGGGAGGGGGGAGGAGGTGCTCTGGCTGCGTAGGGCACCATAATTTATAGGGATAGGGCTGGCTGGACATGCCCAAGTCCATGGGTCCGGATCTCATGCATCCGAGGGTGCTGAATGAGGTGGCTGATGTGATTGCAGAGCCATTGGCCATTATCTTTGAAAACTCATGGTGATTGGGAGGTCCCGGATGATTGGAAAAAGGCAAATGTAGTGCCCATCTTTAAAAAAGGGAAGAAGGAGAATCTGAAGAACTACAGACTGGTCAGCCTCACCTCAGTCCCCAGAAAAAAATCATAGAGCAGGTCCACAAGGAATCCATTTTGAAGCACTTGGAGGAGAGGAAGGTGACCAGGAACAGTCAACATGGATCCACCAAGGGAAAGTCATGTCTGACCAACCTGATTATCTTCTATGATGAGATAACAGGTTCTGTGGATATGGGGAAAGCAGTGGACGTGATATATCTTGACTTTAGCAAAGCTTTTGATACAGTCTTCCACAGTATTCTTGCCAGCAAGTTAAAGAAGTATGGATTGTTTGAATGGACTATAAGGTGGATAGAAAGCTGGCTAGATCATTGGGCTCAACAGGTAGTGATCAATGGCTCGATGTCCAGTTGGCATCTGGTATCAAGCGGAGTGCCCCAAGGGTTGGTCCTGGGGCCGGTTTTGTTCAACATCTTCATTAATGATTTGGAGGATGGCGTAGACTGCACCCTCAGCAAGTTTGCAGATGACACTAAGCTGAGGGGAGAGGTAGACATGCTGGAGGGTAGGGATAGGGTCCAGAGTGACCTAGACAAATTGGAGGATTGGGCTAAAAGAAATCTGATGAGGTTCAACAAGGACAATTGCAGAGTCCTGCACTTAAGACAGAAGAATTCCATGCACTGCTACAGGCTGGGGACTGAATGGTTAAGCAGCAGTTCTGCAGAAAAGGACCTGGGGATTACAGTGGACGAGAAGTTGTATATGAATCAACAATGCGCCCCTGTTGCCAAGAAGGCTAATGGCATATTGGGCTATATTAGTAGGAGCATTGCCAGAAGATCAAGGAAAGTGATTATTCCCCTCTATTTGGCACTGGTGAGGCCATATATGGATTATTGCATCCAGTTTTGGGCCTCCCACTATAGAAAGGATGTGGACAAATTGGAGAGAGTTCAGCAGAGGGCAACAAAAATGATTAGGGGGCTGGGGCACATGACTTATGAGGAGAGGCTGAGGGAACTAGGGTTATTTAGTCTGCAGAAGAGAAGAGTGAGGGGGGATTTGATAGCAGCCTTCACCTACCTGAATCATAGAATATCAGGGTTGGAAGGGACCTCAGGAGGTATCTAGTCCAACCCCCTGCTCATAGCAGGACCAATCCCCAGACAGATTTTTGCCCCAGATCCCTAATCGGCCCCCTCAAGGATTGAATTCTCAACTCTGGGTTTAGCAGGCCAATGCTCAAACCCCTGAGCCATCCCTCCCCCCAGGGGTATTCGAAAGAGGCTGGAGCTTGGCTGTTCTCAGTGGTGGCAGATGACAGAACAAGGAGCAATGGTCTCAAGTTGCAGTGGGGGAGGTCCAGGTTGGATATTAGGAAACACTATTTCACTAGGAGGGTGGTGAAGCACTGGAATGGGTTACCTAGGGAGGTGGTGGAATCTCCTTCCTTAGAGTTTGTTAAGATCAGGCTTGACAAAGCCCTGGCTGGGATGATTTAGTTGGGAATTGGTCCTGCTTTGAGCAGGGGGTTGGACTAGATACCTCCTGAGGTCCCTTCCAACCCTGGTATTCTATCATTCAATGATCCTTCTCCCACTATAAATGATGCAGAAGGCTAAGTAGCCACTGATACACAATAAACACAGGGGTGTAGCCAAGGCATTCATTGTGCAACAATGCCAAGTGAGTTATTTATAGCAACATAAATGAGAGACCACCATTTCCCCCTCCCTGTGAGGTGAGACTTTCTCCAACTCCCTCTCTTTTAACATTGGCAGCTCTTCTTCTGTAACTTGACAGAGGCCAGCCAATCCCAACACAGCTGTTTGAAACCTGGTGAGCAGGCCTGGCTTGGAGGAGGTTTTGCAAGGGAATAACTAAGGTTTTGAATAATGACTGTCCAGTTGGCCGGGAGCCCTTCTCATTTGGAACGACATCAGGCGAAGCGAGTTCGTCAAATTATTAATGAGAACGGAGAAGAGGAGGAAGCCAAGGCAAACACAGGCCTTGAATCGGTGCTCACTTCATAGCCTGTCCTCTAAACAATCTCTTATGCACACACACACTAAGAACAGGGGTTCCTCTGAGACGTCTATTTGAACAAGCAGAGGACCTTGAGGAAAAATCCCAATCAATAATGCACGTCTCCAGCATCGAAAGTGCTCGGTCAGGTTGGAGAACATGACCCCGTTGAGCAGAGAGGAACTTTTACAAACAAATTTCATATTTCATGGAGAATCAATCCAGAAGGGAACATTAGATCATCTAGTCTGGCCTCCTGTATCTCATAGGCCTTTACATTTCACCCCTTGTGTTTGAGCTCAATAATTTGGGTTTAGCTAAAGTGTATCTTCCAGAGAGGCCTCCAGTCTTGATTTGAAGAGAGATGGAGAATCCACCACTTCCCTTGGTAGTGTGTTGCAGTGGTTAATCACTCTCACTGCTAAAAATTTAAGCATCAGTTCCAGTTTGTCTGGCTTCAGCTGGCAGCCATTGGTTTTTGTTCTGCGTTTCTCTGCTTGATCAAAGAGCCATTTAGTAGCTAGTATTTTCTCCCAGTGAAGGCCCTTAAACACTGCATTCAAGTCACCTCTCAAGCTTTATACAGATGGAACTTTTCAAATCTCCCTCTGTAAGGCATTTGTTCCAGTCCTCGAATATTTTTTGTGACTCTTTGTCTGCACCCTCTCCAAATTTCAACATCCTTTAAAAAATGTGGCTAACAGAACTGGAGATAGTATTCCATAATCTGTCCCACCAATGCCATAGAGAGAGGCAAACTCACCTACCGACCTCTACTCCCTTGTTTATACACCTACGATTGCATTAGCCCTTTTGGCCAAAAGCACAGATCGAAATATCTTATCCTTCATTTCCCCTTCGCCCACCCTTCATAGATACAAGCTATCAGAGCAGAGCATGGAGAAGAAGAAGAAAGCAAAATGGAAAAAAACTACTGGAAATGCTGGGGGAAAAATATCTTTCCTTCGCCCCTCCAGCTCCTCACAAAAAGAAAAAAAATCCTGCTAAAGAAACCTTGCTACTCTCTCTGTGCTTCGGTAAACTTCCCCACACTGAGTTGGAGAGTGTTCAAGGCAGGGAACATCCTGCTGAAGTGACAAGAGAAAAAGATTTCACAGTTAATTAGGAATGGGTAATTCTGCCCCTGGGCTTGTCTTCTGGGCTTTTGGTACTAAATAAAGACTTGGAGACGATTTATGAGGTGTGGATGAAGCTCTGATGAGGAGGGAGGGATAGCTCAGTGGTTTGAGCATTGGCCTGCTAAACCCAGGGTTATGAGTTCAGTCCTTGAGGGAGCCACTTGGGGATCTGGGGCAAAATCAGTACTTGGTCCTGCTAGTGAAGGCAGGGAGCTGGACTCAATGACCTTGCAAGGTCCCTTCCAGCTCTAGGAGATGGGATATCTTCATTTAAAAAAAAAAAAAAAAAAAAAAAAAAAGAAGGTTGTATCCACTCCCATGAGCTCAGATGCTTCTCCAAAGCATCCACGCTTCCTGGGTCTAGAGTTTAGCAGGAAATTTCAAGAGAAGGTGGACTTTAGATCTAGTTAGCTGAGTTGATTGCTCATGTTGGACTCAGCCTAGCAGACTGTGTAACGCAGGTCCTAAGAGGCAAGAGATTTCACTCTCTCTCATTCCCAAACAATCCCCTAAAGGTCAAGGGGCAAGAAGATAAAGTCACAAGATCATGTTACGTCACAGGGTTCATTGTCCCCTACCATATATAAACCAATGGTTGGTCCAGTCTTGCTTTACATATATCAAATGCTAGGTTTCCATCCTTCCCCTTGGGAGACTTTTCTGTAGTACTGTAGACCTCATGCATGAAACTTTTGGCAGATTACCTTTTCCTTTGTTTAGTTTTATCACAATACTCCTTGTTATAATCTTGCAGTCACCAGGATTGTAAGCTCTTTCGGGAAATGGCTGTTTCTACTATGTGTTTGTACAGCTCCTAGCACAATGTGACTCTGATCCCTGACTACAGCCTCTAGATGCTACAGTAATACAAATAATAAGAACAATGAACTTCGGTGGATTTCTGGAATTGGCAGAGGGGGGAGGTGAATTTGGCCCAAAGCTTTTAAAAGTCCCTACCTGTATCTGGTGACATTTTAATCTCATTTAATGCTAGTCCTGATTTAAAACAGTCCTGGAGAGGGAAAGCTTCTGGTTATCCACTGAACAAATACAGGGGAAGCAGGTTTCCCACACACTCAACCCTCAGCTGGAATCCAGTCTCCATACCATGATCATCCATTGACCCCTGTGCTCAGGGGCAGATTAATTTTTGGTGGGGCCCCTGGGCCAAAGCAAGCAGGGACCCCCTGATCCCCCCCCCCACAGTGCTCCAGCTGGGGAGCCGGGTCATGACACGGGGAGCAGCTGGAGCGCCGGGTGGGTGGAGCGGGGCAAGCCCCCATCCCACGACCCCACTCCACAGCAGGAGTACTGGGTAGGTGGGGTGGGACAAGCCTCTGTGCCCCAACCTTACTCCCTGGCTGGAGCACCCATTTTTCTGGGCCCCCACCCCCATGCCCCGCCACTGCCTGTGCTAAAACCACCAAAAAAGAGCCTAAATTCATGCTAGTTGTGATGGTGGTTTTTGAGCTTTGGACACGTGTCTCTTAGGAAGGGATCTGAGACCAGCAACTCATTTCACGGAGGTCACAGGGCAACCATCAGATGGTAAAAACTCAGTCACCATGAGCTTCGACTGGATTTGATCTGGCAGCCCATCAGAGAAAGGTCTCCAAAGTCAGTTACCACACCCCTAAATCACCCAATAAAGTGCAATTTGAGATGTCACCCTTCTTGAGGATGCAAGGGGTGGGTTGCCTTTTAGAAAGGGAAATACAGGATGTCCTGCAACTCTGTATCTTCAGGAAGTATCCTGTGTGGCTCAGTAAATCAGGCTTAGGACCTAGAATTCATAGACTCTCAGGGTTGGAAGGGACTTCAAGAGGTCATCTAGTCCAACCGCCAAATTTTATTATATGGAGATATACCTATCTCATAGAGCTGGAAGGGACCTTGAAAGTCATTGAGTCTAGTCTCCTGCCTTCACAGCAGGACCAAGTACTGTCCCTGAGAGATTCCCCCCCCATATCCCTGAATGGCTCCCTCAAGGATTAAGCTCACAACCCTAGGTTTAACAGGCCAATGCGCAAACCACTGAGCTATCCCTCCCCCAAGCAAACAAACATAGCCCTAGGAGGTCCCACTGAGATTTGAACTCAGAGTGCAGAATTCAAAGTCCTGCGTGCTAACCATTACACCATGGGACCTGCTGATAAAAAGAAACAAGCACACATATAGCAGAGGACAGTTTCAATCCATTGACCACTGGGTTATGGGCCCAGCACACTTCTGCTGCCTGGGTTCTTGGGTCCGTTCCCTGGCTCTGGAACTGATTCTCTGAGTGACCCGGGGCAAGTCCTTCATCCTGATCCCCACCAGTGAGGATGAAGGTAGAATGGTGCATAGTGAGTGCATAGGGAAGGCTTTTAGATGTAGACCTCAAAGTGCTTTATATAGCTGGGAATTGTTATTTTTAACCTCACTGCACTGGTGGCTGGCCCATATTGGGTGCATTACACACCTCCATTGGGAACAATCCTTCCGGGCCAACGTGTTTGGGCAGTGTTATCCTTGAGAGGCTAGTAGAATTGTAGTCAGCGTAGTCAGCAGACCTCCGCAATGTGATTGCCACCCATTCCTGGCTCTCCTTATCACAAGGACATGGACACAACTCCTAGAACGGTGGATCTTCCCGGATGATAAAGAGCAGCGTTTTGCAGAGTTTTCTCCCCCGTTCTTTCAGACATGAGCTGCAAAATCTAGATCAAGATCTAACATGTCAAAGCTCCGGGGTGTTTGGATCCAGGGTTTTGGTCCGCCCTATTATAGAGAGAGGAGCCAGATGTGAAATTCAACCTACCACCTCTTCCACCCCAGGGCTCAGAGGCCATCTCTACTGTTCTTGAAAGTGGATGGCGGAAGCCGCTTTCACGCAGCGTGGGAGGGAGACAAAAATCAAACCATAGAAGGACCCTGCTCTAGGTATAACTACGCAGGGCCCTTCCGAGGACGGCTGGAAACTGGGGGGAAATTGCAAAGACCCACCCATCCATAGCTCAGAAGGTAGATATGCAGCTTGTCAACACTGCCAAGAGGTCGCTTGCCAGGATGAACGCCAGTCCAAGTGCAGTTCTCTATTTATGTACACAAACAGCTACAGAGCACAGAATCAAAAAGCCATAAAAAATGCAATCAAGAAACTCAATATCAGCCCCATATGTGATCTATTAGGGACGAGCAAGGCGGAGGGGATGGAACTTTCGAGCCTCCTTCTCGACTGAAATCTTTGTGATGCCGGAATGGTACGTACTTGCTGCCAAGTCACGGCCGCTGGGCAAAGTGCATAAATCAAGCCCCCGTTCAGACCTACTACAATGTTTCAGAACAACTTTTCGTGTCCTTTTGGTTGGTAGAATGGACATCTTTCTGACGCACCTGCTGCCAGGGTGGCTCAGGACCCCGGGGCCAACACAGCACGGAAATGACGGTAGCTTTTGTCTCATCACGGTTACATTTTCACCTGAGAAGGGTGCGCAAAATCCAGCTCCGTCTGACATAGAAGCTTTTGTACCCAGCACCCTGAACTCTGCTATAAACCCTCATAATTTCTCTGTCTCTCTCAGCATCTTGAGTTGCCAAATGCAGAGGCAGCCAGCTATACAGAACTCAAGTTCCCTGCTGAGTGCTGACTCATTGATTCACTCCCCAGTTGACAAGTACACTTCTCTGGGTCCCTCTGCTAACACAGACAGGGCAGATGAAGACAGAGATTTAGGCTGTGTCCATCCTGGGCCTTTGAGTTTTAAACAGTTTTAAACAAAGTTGGGGACAGGCACAAACAACAGTTAGGGTTCATTTTAGAGCATTCTGGCCCTGATTGTTAAGTCTTTAATTCACCTCTGGATGTACTAATCACTCCAAATTTATATCCGATGGCTCAATGGGTCAAATCCATCTCCGGTGTAACTCCGCTGGTTGCAAAGCAGTTACGCCCTCATAGAGAGAAAAGCATTAGAGAAGACAAATTCTAGACAATAATATCTTATATTTATTCAGCACTTTTCATCCCACGAGATCAAAAAGCACTTTACAAATGATATATACACACAAAAGTATCCCCCGACTTCCCAAGGTGGTAGCTGCTTGACAAGCGTTTGGGACAGGAAGTGAAGAAAAATACCATAACTCATTGAAACTCCAGGGGCATGGCAAATTGTAATTACTCAGCCTTGGCTTTTGCCACTGGAGTTGCCATCCCACCATTCATGCAAGACAGGCCGTACTGCCTGTTGGATCAGGCATGGGCTGGCAATCAAGAGACCTTGGTTCTGCCATTGACTGGTGGTCTGATCCCGGGCAGGTCACGTCACATCTCTGCCCTCAGGCTCCCTCTCTGCGAGATGACAATGATCATATTAACCCACCTTTGTAAAGGGGTTTGAAATCTTATAAACGAAAAAGTGCTCCTTAAGGAGCCAGTAAGGAGAACACTTCAATCTCCCTGGACATTCGATAACAGATTTAAAAGTAGCCATACTTGAGCAAAAAAACTTCAAAAACAGTCTTCAAAGAGAAACAGCAGAACTAAAATTCATTTGCAAATTTAACACCATTAATCTGGGCTTGAACAGGGACTGGGAGTGGCTGGCTCATTACAAAAGCAGCTTTGCCTCTCCTGGAATTGACACCTCCTCATCTATTATTGGGAGTGGACTACATCCACCCTGATCGAACACTGGTTCTCCACTTGTGAAGTAACTCCCTGCTCTCCATGTGTCATTATATAATGCCTGCAGCTGTAACTTTCACTCCATGCATCTGAAGAAGTGGGTTTTTTACCCACAAAAGCTTATGCCCAAATAAATCTGTTAGTCTTTAAGGTGCCACTGGACTCCTTGTTGTTTTTAAGGAAAACATGTTAGTGTTATGCTGGGATAGACATAGACTCCTAGGACTGGAAGGGACCTCGGGAGGTCACCTAATCCAGTCCCCTGCACTCATGGCAGGACTAAGTATTATACGCAAGGCATCTTTTGTGACCATCACCCCCGGGACATCAGAAGCACTTCTCTTGCAGGACTCCCCAAGTCCTGACAGGCTCAGCCCTACCTGGCATCTGAGTGCTGAAGAAACCACGGCCCATTGTGGTGCATTGGGGGCCCAGCTGTGCAGTTGGACCCAGCGGTTGGCGCAATGAACAGCGGGAGCAATGGGATAAATATGCAGCCACCTCATGGCACCTGCAGTAGGATACAGGCCAGGTTGTGCCTTCTTTAAGAACTTTCAACCAGAATTTTCAGTTGGAAGCTTTTGGGACGGCGGCATCTTTCTTGGTCAACACGCCCGGGACAGACTCTCCAAAGCTAGAAGCGTGAGTTGCAGTTGCTTGAGCTAAACAGCTCCTGTTCTGTAGCTGAGGGCTGTCACAACTTATGTGCTTTGTGGATTGTCTCAGATGGAGGCATTCACCAGTGGCTTATCCATTGTTCACCTGTCTATACCCTGCGGTGGACAAACATGTACTTGAAAAGCAATCTCGGCTGAAAGAAACCCACAAGAAAGAACGAATATAAAGTCTCCATGAGGGACACCGTGGAGTGTGTTTCTCACTCTTTAAGATCTGCGCTCTTGAATCCCCTTTCACCTTCCCATCCATGCCCCATCCCCAGGCAGACCGCTTCTATTTCAAAGTGCAGTACGCAGAAACCAGAATCATAGCCATGCTTCAATTGGCTGAAAGACAATATTCACATCAGTGGAGTACACAAGGCAATAAATTGCTTTTGCAGGGGTTAAATTATGAAGTGAAGACATTTAATATCCACAGGAGGCGTTTGTTGTAAGTACAGGCAAATGCCATGAATGTGATTTGCATTATATGACAATTCAAGAAACCACAACGTTAATAAAGTCAGGAAAAAAAATGTTTTCCTGGCCTTGAAATTTCATTGCTGCCTTCTCAGTCTTTCCATTGATGCTATTTTCAGGGCTGGGTTATTGTGAATAATTTCTGGGGCCTGTGAGGAATTGGAATGATGTCAATAGGCAACAGTGGATGATGTTGGACTTTTTAGGGGGCTCTGATTGGCTGCATTTTTACCTTGGTAGATAACTTGTAACATACACCCATCAAAGCAAACTCCAATTTTAATATACTAGAAACAATTGTCTCTTTGTTTAGCTCAGTGAGAGAGCGAAGGGTGGGGGGGGGGGCGCAAAGCAAATATATTCTAGCAAAATAACCTACTGGTTATTGAAATTGGTAGAGAAAAATCAGGTAATGGGAAAGGAAAAGCTATGTCTGCAATGGTCAGTATCCTGGCAAATTTCAGTTTGGGTAACTATAGTCTATCGACCCACCTTCTCCCTGTAGCTACAACTGGATATCTCATGTCCTGACTGATTGGGTGCTGGCATAATCTTGCGTTGACCCATTGACTTCGATGCGACTACTTGAATACTTAAAGTTAAGCCTGTGGTTAAATGCCTGGCTGAATCAGGGCCTTCCACAACTGCGATGTTCCACCTTCCAGGAGGCTGCATGTCAGTGGTGGGTGACATCACTCCCGAGGGCAGTATATCAAGCCTGCAAAGTGCTTTGGGATCCTTGTGGGTGGTCAGTGTATAATTGCCAACGCTAAAGTCTGGCCAGGAAGCTGGAGTTAAGATCCCTCCATCTGAAAGTGCCATGGGAGCCTTACTGACCAGAAATTGCCAGGGCCACCTATTGATTTTAGACTCCAGCTGAAAGGTGCCACTCCCCCACCCTGCTCCAGCAACATCATTCTGGGGCTCTGGTTCAGGAGGGACACCACCCAGTGAGTCAACAGCAGCACTTTCTGCAGCAGGGTGGGCTTTCCTTGAGATCACAATCCAGATGGTCCGTCTGCCAAGGACAAACTACTATCAGACCTGATGATGATGGTGGTTAATCCCTTAGGATTCAGCCTGGAAAGTTCAATGCTTCAGGCCAGCAATACCTGTCCCTGGGAGCAGGGCTGCTAGTCCCCTCCCCACACTGGAAAGACCAGCCATGAAGGGATGGGGGCCAGCACACCTGGGGGGTTATATCTACACCATCCCAGCTGACGTGATAGGGTGCACATGGTAGGTAGCCTGGAGGCAGTGTCTCCCTGGGGCGATAAGACTCCAAACTGCCCTCTGGGTGGGGCTGCGTCTTGGGCACATCCAGCCCCAAGTCAAGGCAGGCAGCTTATCGTGGTGAGTTAAGGGCCATCTGAGCTGAGCACAACCTTGGCTGTGTGAATGTGGTTTTTCTGGAATGAGAGAAGAGGCCCGTTTAGACTCAAGCCAGAGTCAACATGACTCATTGGCTAGCACATCCCTCACTGCAGGGCTTGGGAGGTCACGGTGGGTTCAGGTCTCACACCGGGACTTGGACTGGTGCTCCGGGCTGTGGGGACGGGAGGAGAGCTGCGTGCCAAGAGACGTTTTCTATTGGAGGAGAGAGGTGTGACTCTGAGATCCCTGCTGGCAGGCGTTGCAAGTGGAAGTTAATTATTCCGGCCAGCTTCATCCCTGGTGTAACTCCACTCGTTCCAGCGGAGTGACCTCAGGCAGGACTCTGTGGTGCTTTCCGGGTGACCCCGGTTACCCTGCCAATGTTCCCCCCGGCAGCCGAAAAGGCTCCAGCCACCCAGGTGTGTGTGAGCCCTTGCTGAGTGCAGAATGGCTGGGGACGTTGCCGGACCAGGCGCGTCACAACCTCTCTGCTTTGCGTAGTTCTGTTCTCCCTGCTTCCTGAGGGTGGAGAGAGTGGGAGTGGTTTTTCTGTCCTCCTACGCAAGCCCTCCTTAAGCATGAGAGAGTCACCCGACCCCTATGCCTCTGTACAGCTATTGTCCTCCCTTTTCCAGCTCTTTCTTCGATAGCTCACCCGACAGGGAAGTTAATAACTGAAGTAGGATTTACTCCTGAGGAGATCGCCAATGCCTGCATCTGTAACTTTCACTCTATGCATCCGAAGAAGTGAGGTTTTTACCCACGAAAGCTTATGCCCAAATAAATCTGTTAGTCTTTAAGATGCCACCAGATTCCTTGTTGTTTTTGTAGATACAGGTAACACGGCTACCCCCTGATACCCTTTTACCTGCTCATTCAGAACCATTCATCTGAGCGCCTTGCTTCCATAACCATTTTGAAAAGTTGTTTGTCTGATTTGCCCAAGACAGGCGTTCCCTGATCATTTCTCTTCCTGCTTCTAAAGTTTACATTATCTAGTTGAGGACAAGAAGTCTGGTGGCACCTTAAAGACTAACAGATTTATTTGGGCATAAGCTTTCGTGAGTAAAAACCTCACTTCTTCGGATGCATAGAGTGAAAGTTACAGCTGCAGGCATTATATACTGACACATGGAGAGCAGGGAGTTACTTCACAAGTGGAGAACCAGTGTTGACAGGGCCAATTCGATCAGGGTGGATGTAGTCCACTCCCAATAATAGATGAGGAGGTGTCAATTCCAGGAGAGGAAAAGCTGCTTCTGTAGTGAGCCAGCCACTCCCAGTCCCTATTCAAGCCCAGATTAATGGTGTTGAATTTGCAAATGAATTTTAGTTCTGCTGTTTCTCTTTAAAGTCTGTTTCTGAAGTTTTTTTGTTCAATGATAGTGACTTTTAAATCTGTAATAGAATGACCAGGGAGATTGAAGTGTTCACCTACTGGCTTGTGTATGTTACCATTCCTGATGTCCGATTTGTGTCCATTTATTCTTTTGCGGAGGGACTGTCTGGTTTGGCCAATGTACATGGCAGAGGGGCATAGTTGAGGACAGAAGCCACACCCTGAGACATACAGGAGCTATCAAAGGACATGCATAGTGATTGCCATTTTGCCCTCGTTTTCACCCATTGTCAATCAATTCCAAATAAGGACGAAATGGGTAGAAGTGATCTGTGAGCAGATCATCTGTGAACAGAGGAAAAACACTGCTACCTCTGGCAAACAAATTGTTTACTGAAAATAGTTCACCCCGTTCTGGAAGGCCAGAAGTTCACATGTTTAAGTGCTGGTTGAGAACCACTGCAGTCAGGGCCTGATTCAACACCTATGATAGATTAAATTAAATTAAATTAATGGAGATATCCCATCTCCTAGAACTGGAAGGGACCTTGAAAGGTCATCGAGTCCAGCCCCCTGCCTTCATTAGCAGGACCAAGTACTGATTTTGCCCCAGATCCCTAAGTGGCCTCCTCAAGGATTGAACTCACAACCCTGGGTTTAGTAGGCCAATGCTCAAACCACTGAGCTATCCCTCAGTGAGCCGGCGAGACGGTCACTGCACGCTGTGGAGCGAGCGGCACTCTCTGCCTGGGGTCCGGGGACTTTCCCCTAGGCGGGCTCGGGAGCCCTTGGAGGAACCAGCGTCCTCAGTATGTGGCCTAGAGAGCAGGTCTTCAGAACATCCTATAATAGATTTCAAGGCCAGAAGGGACCTTTGTGATCATCTAGACTGGCGCCATGTATAACACGGGCCAGAGAACTCCCCCAAAATAATTCCTAGAGCAGATCTTTTAGAAAAACATCCCATCTTGATTGAAAAATTGTCAGTGGTGGAGAATTCACGACGACCCTTGGTAAGTTGTTCCAACCGTTAATTACTCTTCATGCCTTATTCCCAATCTGAATTTGTCTAGCTTCAATGTCCAACCATTGGATCCTGTTATATTTTGCTCTGGTAGATTTAAGAGCCCATTATTAAATATTTAAATATTAATATTAATACATAAAATATTAATATGTTCTCATGTAGGTACTTATAGACTACAATCAAGTCACCCTCTAACCTTCTCTTTGTTGAGCTAAATAGATAGAGCTCCTCTATCACTAGAAGGCAGGTTTTCTAATCCTTTCATCACACTTGTGGCTCTTAAAAAAAAAAATAAAAAAAATAAAACCCCAGGGTTGTGAGTTCAATCCTTGAGGGGGCCACTTAGGGATCTGGGGCAAAATCAGTGCTTGGTCCTGCTAGTGAAGGCAGGGGGCTGGACTCGATGACCTTTCAAGGTCCCTTCCAGTTCTAGGAGATGGGATATCGCCATTACTTTTATTTATTTATTTATTTATTTTTTATCAGTGAGGTTTGGATCAGGTCCTCAATTCATGCTGCACACAGCTCTAGGTCAAATGGATGGCGTAGCTGGCTTTGCACTGCAGGAGTTAATGCATTTATGAAGCTGCCATATCACTTGGGGTCATTTTATCTCTTAGTACATGAATTCTAGGAAAGCAAAGATTCCTTCCAAGTAAGTTGTTGCTTGATCCAAGTGATGCTGTTATAGACATTGTTGTAAAAGATCCAGGTTTTTTCCAGGGCATAGAGAGAGAGAGAGAGAGAGAGAGAGAGAGTGTGTGTGTTTGTGTGTGTGTGTGTGTGTGTGTGTGATGTTTAGATTTAGACTGCTTGTTGCTAAGCCACTGGCTTCCAAAAAATCACAATAAATACTAATAATTAATAATAAACAAACAGATAATGGTGGAAATGATCCCAAAACACGTTATCGCATTTTGGGTCCAGTTTATTCCAGTTTCACATGGCGGCTTGGAGCCGTCAGTCTTCATTACTCCACGGTGCTGAGTGCTGGAGCCCAGATTTCCAGTATTAAGCCCTCCATCTAATGTAGTGGGGAAAGTCAAGATAAAATATGGGTCTCTAGAGTCACTGCCTTTGTGAAAGCTTATTACAGCTGTAACAAAACCTTCTAATCTGAACGTATTCTGTTACATCCAAGACGTTCTGGTCCCAGGCTGAGGGGAAATATTTTTTAAGAACTAGAATAGAGCGAAATTCATTTCCCTCCTGCCTCTGTCACTTGCATGTGTTGTTTTCACTGAGTTTTCTGCTGCATTTCGCAAAGGGGCTCCGTGAGATCTGCAGGGGGGGCTGCTGAGTGACACCGGGCAGCCTCACTGCATGCTTGGATGCGCTCGCGGCCGTGGGAAGCTGGTTAGTGAAGTTTGGAACATAGTGTGCGGATTGCCCTAGCGGAACAGACGAATGGTCTATTTAAGTCTGGCACTCTGTCTCTGACCGTGGCCAATGCTAGAGGCGTCAGCTGAAGGGTGAAAAGCCCTTAAGGGCTCTGAATTGTACAATATTATAATAATAATTATTATTATTTGTAATTTCAGTAGCATCCAGAGGGCCCAACCGAAATTGGGGGCCTATTGTGCTAGGAGCTGTACACAGAGACAGTCCCTGCCCCAAAGAGCTTCCAGTCTAAGTCCTTGCCTCCACCAGAAACATATACCAGTTTAACCATAAAAAGAACAGGAGTACTTGTGGCACCTTAGAGAGTGTAAAAACAAACCAGTGCAAGCCCCTAATGTAGACACACTTAAATCAGTTGAACCCTTGCTTAAACTGGCTTAGCGTCCCTCTGCTACACTGGGGATAGAGGGGGCCTAAAGAAGTGGTAGGAGGGGAAGTGATTTGCTCAAAGTCACATGGTGGGTCAGTGGCAGAGCTCAGAATAAAACCCGGTCTCTTGAATCCCCATCAAGTGCGCTGTCGACTAGACCACACTGCCTCCGTATGGCAGAAGCTTCTTCCTAGTCCCAGAAGGGGATTATTTGTCCCTGAGGTGCACGGGGATTGACAGCCCTTGTAGTGGTATCAGATGGGGTAAGTGCAGATGCATTCATTTCAATGTTAGACTCATCCCTTTTTGAATATTGCTGAGCTGTTTGTCTCAAGGGCTGCCTGCTGCAGGCAGTTCCACAGATCAGTAAGCACACACCTATGATGTCACGCAGCAGGATAGGCACTGCTAGCACGCAGAAGGGAGTTGCAGCCAATACTTCTGAGGGGGAGCATGTTGCAGTGGTAGAGAAGACACCTGAGAGTCAGCCTGTCTGGAGTCTAATCATATCTCTGCCAATGACTGGTCGTGCGACCTTGGGTAAGACATTTAACCTCTCTGTGCCGCTGTCACTTAGATTCTTATTCATAGATTCTAGGACTGGAAGGGACCTACAGAGGTCATCGAGTGCAGTCCCCTGCCCGCATGGCAGGACCAAATACTGTCTAGACCATCCCTGATAGACATTTATCTAACCTACTCTTAAATATCTCCAGAGATGGAGATTCCACAACCTCCCTAGGCAATTTATTCCAGTGTTTAACCACCCTGACAGCCTTAAATAGGGCTGATAATAATCACCTGCCTCTTAGGGCTGTTAAAGCACACCCAGAGTCCTAGGTGGACAGGACTGGGTTATTAATCCTTGTTTGTATTTAATATTTAGGTT